>NC_091507.1:9403650-9598650 GCF_947461875.1 Haliaeetus albicilla
TGAAATGGTACCGAAGAGTTTTGTCTCGTCTGCTGTACTCCTTGCTTTTTTTTCCAAGTTCAAGGTTCAAGGGAACCTCTGTCTGCAAGAGATTCATCCACATTTCTTTATGTGATCCAACTTAGTGTGACCCAGTTTAGAGTTTTACCCGAGTAAAACCTGCAGGAACATGCTTTACCATTACAACAGTGCAGCTCCTACAGCCATCACATTTAAAATGCAGAAAGATTAAAAATGCATAGATATCTTAGTTTTCATCCATAGGTCATGCCGCTCTGGGGACATCTTGACAACTAACCATACAGAAAGTTACAGTGACTATAGGTCAGGAAGTCTGATGGTTAGCAATCATGGAACAAATACCTTCCCCAACCTGTACAACTACCTAAATTTCTTAAAGGAAAATCTGCAGCTCTATTTGCCTAATTTCCACTTACACAAAGGCAAAATGCTATTCAACTCTTCAGATTACATTAATAACTTGATGGCCAGCACATGAAACATTTATTCCATTTGCTCCAATTTCTAAGAAAAAGAAGTTGAAACTGCTTTCTCTTTTACAGCAATAGGAAAGGATGTTGAGTAGGGATGTTTCCACTAAGTTGTCCAGAGTCTTTAATATGTTAGTGTATCCTGTCTGTTCATATAATATACTGAACTATATTTCCCCTGGTGTCCTTTTCAAATGTCAGATTAGTTCTGTGCTGTGCAACTACGGGGGGAAAGGAAGGATTAAGAAGCAAAATCTGTCTGCAAAAGAAAGCTGGTTAGCTCTACTTATATGTGAAGTTCATCTGCTTCAAGCAGTAGAAATGTCATCATATCTCAACTGCTTAAGTCGTGCACTGTTTGGATCCCCCCACCGAAGTGAAAAGCAGTTGCTCCTTTCACAAGGAGAATGTTTCTCAAGGGAGTCTTACCTGGTTACTCCTAATGTCTTGGGGGGGGGTTCTCATAAGAACAACAACCTGGATCCATGTTAGTTTGGAAAACTTTAAGAATTTCATGAAGATGAATGATGCAGGCAATCTCACAACACAAACTATCACCTTGGCACTGGCAGTGCAAGGGAGATTTTTGTGGTTGGTGCTAGGAACTGCAGTAGAGTTTTTGACACCTGGACAATACAGATGCACTCCTTGCATGTGTCTTCCCTCCAGCCCTCTTCCAGTCACAGGGCTTTTCCCAGCTGGGACAACCACCAGGCTCCAGACCTCTCTCCTGCATGGGAGGAGTAAGACATTTACCTCTGCCTCCGTCGCTGGGGAGTCCTTGGTAAGGGTGAAGTGAGAGTAGCTCAACTGAGACCAGAGTAGAAAGGTGCAGTCTCCCAGGTGGTAGAAACCTGTGTAGCTCCACCAACACCAGTAAAGCTAGACACATTAATACAAGCTGGTGATCAGGCCTCGACAGCACTCTGTGGTCCTGTGCTGTCCACCATGTAGGCTTTCACTCTGCTCCCACCTCCTCCCAGAACAGAACTCATTTGCCAGCTGAATACATACTTTTTTTTTCCCTTTAAAATCCTGGTTTCTCTCCTCACTTCAGAGCAGTACTAACTTCAAAGGATTTACACAAGAGACGCCAATGATAGGCTCTGGTTGAAGCTGCTGACTTCAGCAAAGACACTGAAGGTCTTAGGGCTTAAGTTCTCTGTGCTAATATATTAATGATAATTCAATATTTACAGCGTGAGAGCTTGAGCTTCTTTTTTTTTAAGAAAAACAACACATACTTATATTGTGCTCCGAAGGCTAACACCAAAATATTTCAAGGCTGATTGCAGCTATGTGTTATCAATATAACTCTGCAAATTTAAGTAATTTTGTAATATTTTATCACCGGTAGGAGAAAGGGCCAAATTCTGCTTGCTTTATGACAGCTGATACTCTTCTTGAAGTCAGCAGAACTATTCATCTGAGCCCAGGGAGAAGGGTTTGTTCCCCAGACATGAAATCTTACAGATTAGCAAAACTCAAAGGGTTACAAGTAGGCAAAACAGCTCCTTTGTAAACTGTGTGCCTGCAGGAATGTCTGAGCTAACTGAGCACTCCAGAAAAATGTGCGTTGAGAAGCCTTGCAGTGGGAACGCTCTCTGCCCTCCCACAGAGGCGGTGTGACACAGAGGCAGCAATGCGCATTCCACTACATCGCCCACAAGTGCGGCGCAGTAGCTGTAGAGGAAAAAATTTATTTCCTGTCCCTTTGGTTGACAGCCTTTCAGTCACAGCTGCCAGCAATAACTGGATGCGTTATAGCGATTTTAGTCATAATCCCACAGTCAAAGTGAATATCAGTTGACACGAACTCACATAGTCACCTATCTTCACCACATAGTCCCCCTTCATTGTGATAATAATAAGCAAAGACTTGACAAGTGAAGAAGGAGGCTCCAGAAAGGAGATTGCTGGAGAATCCGTCAGAAGGTCCTTGCTCCATCATCATACGGTTGGGTGACTTTACCTAACTGTAAGCACTGCACTGAAGTTCCTATGGGCATCAGGGGAGAGGCTACCCAAGACTCTACATTTCTACAAAAGGGCAGTTGCATTGCTAGTTTAAGTGCCTCAGTTAAGCACCTAAAATAGGTGAAACAAATTCAGACCCTAGTAAGCATAGACAATTCTCCCTCACTCACTGTTTGTTCCTGATATTTAAAATATAGAGAATAAGAATTTGCCACCTCAAAGGGGAATTGCGTGTATACCTACAAGAAGGATGGTGACATGCTTAGGTACTGCAGTAACAGAGACTGCATGAGCACCTTAAATTCAGGAGTACAATCCAGTGGGTACTTATCTTTACACAACCCTGTTGCCATCAGCAGCAAAGCAGAAGAGAATGATTAATTCCCTCTTTTTTTTCATTTACATTTTAATTCAGGCTTGCCTTTTTTTTCCTGACAGTGAGCTTTCTTTTCCCCTTTTCTTTCAAAGCTTCCTTAAGACAATAGGAATGTCACAGATCACACTGGGCAGAATTCAAATTGAGGTCTATGAGATGCTGGGAGCAACATTTGAACTTTGATCATCAGCTTGTCCAACTTCTTCTGTTATTCTTGATTTCACAGTGGGTGAAAAGAAAGTAGCGTGAGTAGAAAGTGCTTTGTGTAAAATGTTTCACAAAGCCCCATGTGCGATTAAATCATGACTTTCCTATGCTAACTCTGTTCCTGACCAGGCAATGACTGCTCTGCAAATGGACATTTCCGATATTTGGGAGGAAGATGCTCCTTGCAAAAGGCTTATGCTAGAATTCCATGTTTGGGACCTAACTACTAGTCATAGGTTAATAGGTTAATAATTCATAACAAAAAAATATTTGCTGAATATACCTATATCTTTATGAATTGTCTCTGAAAAAACTATTTTTGTCAAATGTATTCATTATTTTAAGAAAGCATTCGTTATTCTGCAAGTTCTTGATCAGCATGTAGATTTCATCTCTACCTAATTCTCAATGTATTTTGAGGTGTGAAATTGGGGTTACATGATATACATTCCTGTGTCCTGGCTAGATGAGAATCAGCTTACTTAAGCAAATACTTACCATTACCAGTTTCTCTCTCCTTCTGTAAATATTCTGTAGTCTGTCTGTATATATATTTGCTAAATAACCACCAAGAGCAACTACAAAAAGGCATGAACTTAATTGAACCATCCCCAGCCCAGAAGACTGCACTTTTTTGATTACTGCAGAACTGAACTAAGGATCATAACATAAAACCTTTAAAAAGAAAAGTGATAGCACCTACTCAGTAGCAGTCAGAGGGTGAAGAACAAATACTGTCTTGATCTGATTACGAATTTCACCACAGACAGGAAAAACAGGCAGAAAGATTTTTTATTTTCACCTGCATTTTTTTGTGGTCTTATCAAGATTTACTTCCAACTCTGGCAAAATGAATTACAATCCCACTTCACCCTTGCACAATTTGATATATAACTTTAAAACATTGGCCCTGGTTTCTTACAAAAGTATGAAGGATATCATTTTCCAATGCAGACATTCTACGATGTTCATATAACTATCCAAAACCCAAGTTTCTGAATAGGAATCTGAAAGCACAGGTCCAAGATTTCCATAGCATAGAGAACTTTAAACTGTGCGTAAAATTAAAATTTTAAAGAATCCTCGCTTACTTACATATCAATATTGAGGGATGCACCAATGAACTTTTCTGAAACTGGAATTAACTATGAGACATTCACAATGTGAGTAAGACATTGCCTGGGGAAACGTTGCTGAAATGAAGATGACATGAAAATGTCCTCTTTTCATTAAATGAAATTACCTATGTCATTAGAAAAATACATGCTTTTGTGTTGAGCAGCTTTCTGATGTTATCTATACAATACAGAAACCTACTTTTTGCTCACTTAGAGCAGATAATTCTTCTTTTTGGCTCATTTACGTACCATGAATCATCTCATATTTGCTATACAGAGTTATACAGTTCAGGGAAGGGGCAGACAGTGAGACAAGAAGAGTAGGAAATGATCCAAATAATCATTAGTTAGTCCCCAGGTGGAAAAATCAGAAATGCAAAAGGTATCAGTTGCATAAGCTAAAATCTGTAGACCAAGTAGTGCCAGAGAACTCCTGCTGTTTCATGAAAAGCTAGCAGACCCTGTGGACGTAGAGCTATCAGCACGTATGATTATGTTCTTTGCAAACAGTGAACCACCTACAATTCTACAGAAAAATGATAATGGTAGGCGAGCACATGTATCATATAGCCCAGATGTATTTGTCTGTAAGTCACGCTTTTCTAGAGGAAAAGATGTAAGTACCTCCTCAAGGTGCTGTTGGCCCAGAAGAGCCTAGGACACAGTAAGACAGAGTCATCCTCAACTTTGGGGATGTGTTGTAGGCAATGTCAGCAGAAAAAGCCTTGGCTAAAAGTTGCTTGACACCCTTTTCAGTGCATGTTATTGGCAAACTTAAAACATTTGTAGCTAAATTGTTTCTTCTTGTGTGTCTGCCTGATTCTGAAATTACTGTTGAGATGCAGCGTTACTGGTTTTGAGTACATGAGTGAGCAGTGCTAAGTAGCAAGATTTAGAGCTTGCATACAGTTTACCACAGACAACATGGAACCACAAGCCCCAAAACTGCCTAACAGCTGAGCAAATTAAATCTGTTTCTACAAGGAGATTCACTTGTTGCACTCTACTGCAGTGGTGAAGGAGCTTTTATGAACTGAATAGGAAGAGAGATGTTTTTTCTGGCTAAAGACACCTAAGAGGATTCTAGGCTCAAATCAGCTAAAAGGTTGCTCAACTAAAAAAAGTTTAAAGAGGCTAGGATGACGAAAGGGACACATATCCCAATGCTGCACATCATGCAAAAAGAAAGATACTGAAAAAAAATGTAAGAAAAGCAAGTTTTCAGTTTCTATACGGCAGCATTTCTTCACAAGCTGGAGGAGGACTCTGATGTTCTCTTTGCTGAGGAAAAATGCGCTGCAGCTAACAGGGGCATTGGGGGAGAGCTCTATAGTAAAAACAACTTCCCCTGTCTTTGAGTTATTCCCAACAGAGAAGTACAAACTTTTGAATGCATATGGAACCACTGGCCTAAGAAAGCTCAGGAGTAGAAGGCTGTATGGGCCAGGCCTCCTGATGACCAATCTAAACAAAAAACAGAATTAATTACTCTGCAATATGCAGAAGGAAAAACTGGGTTGTTAAAGGACTTTTGAGTTTTGGAGGCAGATACTGAAGGATACATGTAGCCAGTGGTAAAACAAAGTTTACAAAAGATATTGATGATAATGATCTGTCACAAACATTGCAACAGCAAAAAGTCAATGCACGTTAAACTTCGTTATAGTGGTTAAAGGTGAATTAAACACTAAGTTAAAAGGTGATGGTCATCCAGGTGTCTGATAAAGGTTAGCTTCTTAAATCTAACAAACATTACAAAGATTATGAAAATCACAAAAATTATGGAAATGACGTGAGAAGAGAAATGTACACAAGGGATGTAGATGAAAATTCAAAGCTCTCAAAAACAGTTTATTCGTTCACTTGTATTCCATTTCCAAGACAGAGGATGATTCTGTGTAAAAGTTCATCCTGACCCAGGAATGACAGTAATTTTACTTGGTATTTATATATAAATGCATATAACATACCAAACACACATATGTGTGTATAATTACTTTGTGTTGTGTACGGAATACATGTTTTCGGTCAAAGTAGTTCATATTCGTAATGAAGTGTATAAAATAAGTGGTATAAGGTCATGTACTTAGGGACTAATAGCAAGAATTTCTGCTAAGGGCTAATCAGTTTCAAATAAGAGGGAAGGAGAGAGACCCTATGCTAATAAGTGTGCAGTGAGATATTTTTCTGTCAGTTTGTTTCCCCTTTGCCTCCAAACCATTCTGTAATGCAAAACCCCAGGAGCACTGTAGTATAAGCAATTTTGCTAGTTCAGACAGAAAGACAGCTGGAGACAACCCAGATTCAGAGGTGTCAAGATACTCAGTTCCTGGTCTCCCCCATCTCCCTAAAATGAACAGAAGAAGAGAAGAGATGCCCGACTGGGCAGGATGGGTGGTCCATCCAGCCTGGCCCTCTGTCTGCAGAAACAGCAATCAGATATGTAACATGTGAGCCTGGCCCTTCATGGCAGACCATTTCCCTTGCACTATCCCAGCTTCTGCAGTCATTGGATTAGGGTTTTTAGAGGTTATCTTCCTCTCTAGTCCTTTTAGTATCTGTTTGTAGACCTGCTGATCATAAATTTGTCTCCTCTTTCTCAGTCTGCTGGTGCTGCTTGCCTTCACACCCACCATGGGAGAAAGATACGGGAATTTACTGTGCTCAGTAAAGGAGTGCTTGCTTTTAAACCAGTCTCCCTCTTGCTTCACCAAGTGCTCCCCAGTTATGGTATTGCAGGATGTGGTCAATAACAGCTCTGCATTCGCTTACCCAGCACACTCCTGATTCTGTCACAGTTATTCTTTCTCCCCTTCAGCATGTATCATTTCCAAAAAAAAGGATCTCAACCTTTGTAGTCTCCCTTTGGAAGGCAGCTGCTCCATCCCCTGGATCCTCTTCACTGCTCCTCTCCATATCACCTCCAACTCCACTAAGTCCTTCCTGAGACACAGAACCAGGACTACACATGCGGCACTCAAGATGTGGCGCATGCCAGCTTAATACAGTGGCAAAATGCTGTCATCTGCTTTGTTTTCAAAGCTCTTTCTGATGATGCCCAATGCTGCTGCCTTTTTGTCTGCCACAGCACATAGCAATGATGACTTGGGAAATGAGATGGCAATGACTCCAAGGTCTCTCTCCCCTGAGCTGTGGCTGCCAGCTCTGAGTTCAGCATCATATAGGCACAGATGAAATTATTGTTCCCCAGGTTCACTACTAAAATATACCGTTTATACTGAAGTTCTTCTGCGACCTTTTAACCACTCCTTCACCTTTTTGAAGTCTCCTTGGTCCCTGCTGAATGAAACTAGCACTAGCACTGATCCCTATGGGAGCTTACCAGTGACATTTCTAAACCCTGAAAAATGACCAGGTGTTTGATGAGATGTAAGTCTATAAAAAGACTTTTCTTACAGTCCTGAGGAAACTCAGATACTTTAATAATCTTGATGTTGAACTTTACTGAAGTCTCTTTGAAGACTAAATAAGTTGCCTGCCCTGGCTTCTTTTAGCCTGTGTGGTCACTGAGTCCTCACAGAAGTGTCCCAGGTTGGCCAGGGAGGATTTCCCTTTACAGAGGCCACTCTGAATCCACTCAGCAGCCAGTGTCCGGGGCACTGTGCTAATCCATTTCCTCAGGGATCTTTTTCATCATTACAGACTCAACCAACTTGCCTGGAAGGGAAGTCAGATTCAATGGTCAGTAGTTTCCAAGATCCCAAATGAAGCCCTTTTGTGTTTATAGCTCACCGAGCATATAGCTTTTATATTTATGTTTCCATGCTGTGGGAATCAGGAGCACCTCCTGGCTGCTATGCCTGGGTGTGTGCTGCGGCCACAGCTTGACTCCATTCCTGCAGTCTCTCCATGGTGTTGTTTATACATAAAGGGCAGCAAGACACCAAGAACCAGAGCGGAGGTGTGACATAATTCGCAGTCACAACAACAAGGATTGTTGCACGCAACTCAGACCAATGCTGCCGCATTGGACCATTACTCCTGTGTCTTGTACTGCAGAAGAGAAATAGCAATGAAGCAGTACCACAGGAGGCAGGGGATGCAGAGAAGAAGAGCCCACGTAACAGTAATTCAGTAGCAGGATTTCAGAGTTTCAGGGGGAGAGAAGAATGAGTACAGGGTCCTGGGCTTTGTCCACAGTGCAGTGAGTGAAGGACCCACTGGGGTTCACTTTAGTGGGGGAGTAGAAGCAATGTCCTGCTTCAGACACTGAGATGGGAATACTGGGAGAGGAGTTACCTGAGGGCACTGCTGTGGGGCAAAACTGGAGCTGCCCAAATGAAAAAACTGTCCTTCTGAAGTCTTGAAGACCTTCAAGAGCCATGGAAACAGGTAGAAAGCATGTGGAAACTGGAAGGAGGTCCAATGAACAAGAATAAATGTAAAAAAATACAAAAAAATACGAAGATAAACAGCTAGACCAAGATATAAATGAAATATCAGTAGGAAAGCACATAAAGAGAATCATGACTATAAGAGTAGTTAGGGGAAGACGTAAGGAGTTGACTTTTTAGTAGGAAAGGAAAGATCTCCAGATTTTTTATGCTATAATAATCGTTCAAAGCTTTTTTGCCTTGACCAAAATAGCCAGGCAAGACCAAATGGTTAATAAAGCTGGCATGAGTAACAGATTTAAGAATCCATACTGTAAAAAAAAAAACAGTTAGAATAGACCGCCATAGCTAGCTGCTCTCAGGTCATCTGAACCTTGTGAAAGTCCACAGAGGATGCCCAGAGAAGTGAGTGGAGCAGGCCCCGGACCACTTCTTTGAGAACCTAGAGGAGTTTCTTGGAGACCACAAAATGACAAGTATAATGCATATACTTTTTTTTTTTTTTTTTTTTTAAGGAAAAAAAGAGAAGTGAAGGGATTACAGATTCCCAGAAAAGTAACAGAGCAAGCAGTTTCTAAGCTGATAATGAGGAAATGAGTAATAACCAACCCTGATCAAGAAAAACTAATGTCAAGTTTTTTCTTTTTATGACAAATCAATGGGTTGTGACATTAAGGGAAAAGTAGGCTTGATCTATCTTGACTTCAGTGGCACTTTGTTGTTTACAGGTGATTTTGTGAACAAGCTAGGGAAATATCAGCAGTGAAACAGTTATTAGATGGGAAACTTTACTGCAAGAGTAATTATAAACCGCCTACTATCAGATTGGAAGTTCTGAAGGAGTCTGTCTGGAGTCTGGTACTGGTCAATATTTTTATTAATGATTTCAATAAAAGAATAGAAAATGTATTAATTGAGTCTTCAGATTAAGCCGTCTTGATAGGAATGCAACATGTTGGAGGTCACAGTTAGAATTATAAGATTGATAAACTGAAAAAGTGTCCAGGAAAAAAAATCAATGCATGATTCAGTAAAGAAAACTGCAGAGTTCTGCCTCTGTATGTAAATAATCAAATAGTAGATAGAGAATGATCTGTGATTTTAGTGTATTATAAAATGACAAAACCTCGAATTTTAGAAATAAACCCTTAATAAATTTGGGTGAGGGTTAAGAAGGCCCCTAACTATTTGAGTAATCAGATTCTAAAGCAGTCTCCCAAGTGGAACAATGAGATAAAAAATAACCTTCCGTTATTCATTTAACCTGTCTACCTCAGCTGACTCAATAGTTAAATAGAGATAACAATATTAACTTAGCTCATGAGAACATGATGTGGTTTCATTATGTAAATCTTTTAACACAACTTGATCAAGAATATTTCTAAGTATTCTGACATATTATATAGTGTGATATTGAGATGTATGTATATCTATGTTATATATTGTTACAGGTTTGTGGTCAACTGTCATAACTCTCAGTTTGATGGCACAGCTCACTCCTGATATGCTGTGTAGACTCCTTGTCTTAATGCCTGGTTTAAGTATCTTCTAAAACACAGGTTATTTATTATTGTAGGTTTTTCACTTACTGCACCTTTTTTCATTACAAAGAAGTAGAGATTGAATGCAGTTTCTTCATTGTATGCTATGTAGTTTGTCTGAGGCACTGGGTCTGATGTTGACATCTCTTCCACCTCGGAGTGATCTCTCAACTAAATGATAAACAGGGCTTTAAATCTGAACATACGAATTAGCCACAGGGATTTTAAATAGACTTTTTGACCTACGACTGTAAAATTCTATGTATTGTTATACACCTCTCTGTGGGACCGTTTGATCACTTTATTATTTATAGATTAAAGAACATTGTTGCTAATTAATACTGTTCTAATTGTTGGCAGTGTATACGTGCTTGCTTTGATGTTTTTTTGATCCTGTATTTTGGGGATTTCACTTACTACTTTTTTTTTGGATGATTTGGGATTTTGGAACCTGTATTTTCAAGTCCTTGTTTCATTTTCCTATTACTGAGGTCTCCTCTTTTCTAACTTCTTTGCTTCTTATCACACCATTCCTTTTTCTTTTTAATCAAGTCTTATGAAATGGGGCAGCCCCAATTAATTCCTCAACATTATACAAGTAGATTCATTTTTCATTGTCTTTTGAAAAAATAGATTAGTATAAAGGTTAATATTTTGTTACCTATATCACATTAGCCTTGTATTGTAGCTTGTTAGGAAGAAAAGCTTCCCAGTTAATGTGATACAGTAATTTCAGGCTAATCACTCGGGGCCAGCTAGCAGCCTGCTAACATTTAAGTTGGTTCCTCCGATGAAGTAGTTCTCCTACAATCTCTTGGATGCATACTTTTCATAGAAAGTACAGCCACGAAATGGGAATTTCTCTCTCACTGTCTGCCAGATGAGCATTTTGAGTATATAAGGTCAGACTGCATGATCCTATCGGTTCCTACTGATCTTAAAATCTATGAATGATTCAATCAAAAATCCCAGGTTTTGAATGCTTTGATCAGAAATCTTTGGGTTTAGCATATTACTAAGATGTTAAGTTACTAAGATGCATACTTACTATACAGAACTTTGCATCACTATTTACACTCATTAAGTAATGTGTTTCACTAATTCAGCATGACCAACACAGACTAATTGAAACGCAGTTGTTGGTTTTGTTCCTTCCCCTTTTTTTTTTTTAAATAGTCAGCAGAAATTTAAGCTTTTCAACAGAAAAAAGAATTATTTCTGGTTTCATGATAAAATTCTACACCTACCATTCAACATTAGAATTCATATTCATCACAAACATTCTTAATTTATATATATATATAGAAAGAACATGATACCACATTTTAAAAAGTATAAAAATAATTGTACAGAATGTCTCAAACAAGAATATTATAAGGCATTAGGCAGACAACTAGAGTTAAGTTATAATTAGTTCCATTGTGAGTTTCAGCTTCAAAGAAACCCAAAACTTCTAAGAAAAAATTCAGCTGACTCTACCAAGCTTTGCCTACATGTTATGGCCTAGATCCACTAAAAGAATTAGGAGTCTAACAGCCATTGTAAACATCTAAGTCCAAAATGTAGATCTTCAAAACCCCAGCTGAGCTGCTGTCTCACCCCAGGGGAAGATAGTTGTCTTCCCATGGCACCTAAGTTTCTGCTAATAATGTTCTTTAGATATGTAAGACCACATCCAGAAAGACAGGTAGGTGTCTCTAGCAGGGATTAGGAAAAAAAATTATTTGTCTGTGTGCCAAAATGTAACCCTGAAAGCTCCACTAAGCTGCCACCTGACCTGGCAGGCACTGATCACACCCAAGCAATACTCTTTCCCTGAAAGTTTCTGTAGGAAACATAAAACTTCTGTCTCTGCAAGTGTCCTGATATGCCTCAGTTTTGATCTTAGTCGCAGCTCATGTTTATGCATAACCGGCACCCAGAAACTTGCTGTTCATGAGCTAAATTTTCTGAGGATATGTCTGCACTGTTACCTAAGAGGTCGAAGGAATGACTTTGTGCATAGTCCACCCTGCTTTGTTGTTAGCGTGCTCCCTGGCTCTGTTTTGGACCACTCCTAGTACCTTTCCAGGACTAGGATGCAACACCTGCATATGGTTTGGGAGTCAGCCTGCACACTCTCAAACAGTACAGGCAACACTGCACCAGGTCAAGGAGGGAGTGGAAAGCTGAGGCAAGTGCTTACATGCAGTTTCTCTAAGTGGTTATCTTATGGGGCTGCGTATGCAGCACTCTGGATTTCATGGAAAACATTTCCGAGTCCTATCTTATCTCATACTGCATACAGAGTTAGGGCATCTAACTCAGACCTGGGATCCCATTAAAGAGAAGAGTCACGCAGTGGTAGGCAGTGGTCCTTGCAATGTCCACATACATTTGATTTGCCACTTGACCAAATGAAAGCCCTGTATTCTCTCACCCGTCTCATCCCTTGAAACCCCACACAGCTTCTACCAAAAATAAAAACCAAGTCAGGGACAATCTGAAGAAGTTTAATGAGTCTCTAACACAGGCAGAAATCATACGGTTTTATTTCCATTGCACAGACCTGCAGATGATCTACAGAAGCAGTGGAGGTGGTAGAAAGAAGAGGGGAGACATCAAGGGCGAAAGATGAAGTCTTAATCTCAGAGAATAAAGTATAGAAACTCCCATCTACTTCAAAGAAGCAGAATTTCATTCCCATTTTCATAGACCTTCCTCATCCACATCCAGCCTTCACCATGCTAGCCTGCTTACTATCTTCTCATTCTAGAAATCTGTGCTCAGATTTTTTTGCTAGGTATTTTTGTGGGGTGCATCTACTCAGACCTAATTTGCCAGATAGTTTTTAAAGTACCCCTCCATTTGATTTAGTCCATGAGGGAAACAGAAAACCTCTTCGTTTCTGTGGGAAGTGGAAGTGTATAACACAGTAAAGAGAAGAGTCCCATGACAATGAACAGTATTAATGATTAATGTTTTCGCCTGCAAAAATGGTCTCTAATTTCCACTCCTTTAAGTCTAAAAAGTCAGTTCAAATGAAATACTTACATGTTCTTTTTGTTGTAGAAGAAAATGTCTTGCTTATATTTTAGTGGGGAACTCCGATAGCTGGTTGTGCTCTAACAGAAATGGAATTTAACTTTTTTCAGTATTGCACATTAACTTACTGACACCAGCAGTTCCTCCAAAAAACAGCAAAAGTTTGATCCTTTTCCCAGACACCAGAGTTAGTAAATGGAGGGACTCTGGCTGAACTCTATTCCCATTGAAGCTTATAAGAGAACTGTTAGAGAGGTTAATAAGAGCAAAGTTAGGCCAGTGTTGAAGGCACTTGCAGATCTCCTGTTACTTACACAACTTTCTCATTTAGTTGATTTTGCCTATAAAAATGGAAAATTATTTTAATGTTTGGAACTTTCAGGAATAAAGCTCTAGTTTCCAATACAGCAAAAATCATACACCACTGCTTCATCTCTTCTGCTTACATAACTCTCCTGCTCATATTTATAGTCTTGTTATAATTTGGAGAATTCTCAGAATGGCTTAAATTAAAATCTTTCACATTTTAATTTTTTAAGTAAAGAGGAATGCACAGGCTTTTCTAGGCTAAACCTTGTAACTAATAAAACATCAAAGAAAGATGATGAAAGAGATACAAAGATAGTATATGTAAATGCTACCAAGTGATCGTAGGTTATAAAAGGAATTTAGTATAGCAAAGATTTGGAATTGCCAATTGAGGTTTAAAAAAATGAACCACTAAAATCTTACCTCTAGATTCACTAAGGAGCTTTAACTATGTATTTCCCTCTAGAATCCTTGGAAGTTGCCTAAATACACCTCTGCCTCGCTTTCTAAATTTAAGGCTGGTGTGCATCCCTTGCATATGCTGTGCAAAAGGTGGCCCAGGCTTGCCTCTGTGGTGCGCTCCTTCCACCGCCGGTCCCCCAAAAACCCGTCCCCAGCAGCGCTGTGTGGGGCTAATGTTCAGCCAAGGTAGCTGGGTACCAGGAGCTGCCTGTGTTTCTGGAGATTCTCCACCTGTCCCTGAGCTCGCAGGGGAAATCGATAGGAATCTGCTGAGGGTAAACTGAGCAACTTCCAGCTCCACTGCGTGATCGCGCTGATCCAACTCCTCCACCATTAGGCAGTCATCAATCATTTTTCCACCTCACTTATGGCCAAATTCCACTCTCAGATGTGCATTCGCAAATCCCGTTGACGTCAGCGGTTAGCGGTGTACCAACGGAGAAGAACTTAACTCTTCATATAGTTTTCTCCACTTTCTGAAGGTCCTTTTTGCCTTTCCCGAGGCAAGAATTTTTCTCTAGCATTGCATTTAGGTTTAAGTGTTGTAAAACATCAAAAAGGCTTCATCACCGCTCTCAGGTATTACCTCACTGAGCCGTATGCTTTAAAACTTTCTAAAGTTGCTGGTGATCCCTTTGCATTCCTGTTTGGTTTGGTATGAGATACCCCAACAGGGAACAAGGTACACTGGCAAAGTTAGATTTACAGATGCTTCAGGGGAAAAAAGATGGACCTTCATGTCTTGGGACTTGCTAAAAGAGAACCAGGGAAAACAGTCTGTTTAAAGAAAAAAAGTTACAAATATTCAGCATTTCTGGGTACCTTGCAAAAAGATCTCAAGTCATCCAAATGGCCCTATCATTAGGGACTAGGCTGGTTTTCAAAAACAAAAGCTCATTTTATGTGACTGATGTATAGGCTAGGAACTAAATGATCTTCCTAAGCATTTAGTTCCTTGGTGTATTTTTGAGGGCTAGGATGAGTCCTGGTGAGTCCATAGGCATTTTAGAGACAGATATATTCTAGTCCTGAGAGCCACAATTTTCTTTTGTTGGAGTCTTTCTTCTCAAGCTAGAAATGAAAATGTTCTTTAATTTCAGATGTGGAAAGTGTCCTGGCTAGCTTTTATGTTCACTTTCAATAGCGCAATTTATCGTTGATTCAACAATTTCAAATAAAATTTGGAACTGACTCTGGGATGTGCGGCTGAAGTGGGAAGATGTTGTTAATCTTCAGACCTCAGCTATTCCTACCAAGTAGCATTACTGGCTGGTAAAATATAGTCCTGCAGAGCTGGGTCACCAGGACAAGTCAGCCTTTCCCCAGGACGGCCTCGCATATTCTCAGAGTTCACAGAGTATTTCATGGAGCATGGTCAGTCTCCAGGAGGAAGAAAAGAAAGAGAAGAAAAGGAGAAGAAAAATAAGGATTTGGTCATTCACGGCTCCCTTCAAGAATTTGGATTTCTGCTCTTCCAACACAGCTTTCTATTAGCTGAACCTGATTCAGGGCCAACTGCTGAATCCTCACACTGTAGGCTGCAGCTCAGCTGCACAGTAGTATCTTTACATCTGTGCCAGCTAGGGTTATTACTGAGTTTTATAACTTCTGCTATAAATAAAGCCTTGTCATCTAAACATTCAATTTAAATACCTCTCAGTTTATTTTTGAACACTGGAAGTTAATAATAAATATCATCTTTGTTTTCTAATTTTTTTACTGAGTTGATTTAAATGCTCTTGACAGCTCCAATCCAATCCTCCCATCCAAGCTGACAAGCATGACATGCATCTCTGCATACAAGCTCTCAATTATGCATAATCCAATGTTTTCTAGGGTTTTAATTGAATCACTAGTCTCAAACTTGTTATTTTTAATTTACAACATTTGATTTCTGACACCGGCCCCTCTATGTCATAAATTATGCAGGCAAGAGCCTTAGTTGTGTGGGTGATTAAAAAAAACTAATTAGGCATGATTAAAAAAAAATAAAACAGAGACCTCTTAAATATGTGCGTGTTACCATGTAAGAGAGGCTTATTTCACTGGAAATGCCTGGCTGATTTTTTTTTTAAGAGATTATGTTCAGTTCAGTACAATTTGATTGATTTTGACAGAAATGAAAGAAAATGTAGGATTTTTTCTTCCTGCATATATACCAGAAATTGCATTACATGGCCCGTTGATGTGAATTTCTCCCACAGCTCATTGAATGTAATTTTGTTAAGTGGGCAGGAAAATGAATATGAAGAAAACTGAATAGAATCCAACATTTTCCTTGGCACCAGCAGCAAAGCTGAGACATGGCATATATAGATATAAATATATGTATATATATATATATACGTGAGGTACAATTAGAGTTATTAACCTTTTATGCCTCAGCTAATAACAGCAAGAAGGAAAATGTGCAGAATGTTAAACACCACTAAAAGGTAGATAGCAGAGGAATGATGTGTCTCCAAAGGCTGTACCACTACAGCAGCAAATTAAAGGAAAACAATGGTTTTCTCTTCAATGAATTTAAAAAGTTACAAGTGTACTTGCTGCATGAACTTGCAGATGTTTATCATTATTATTCACTAACAGCTTAAATCTGGCTTTTTTAAATATACTGTGTCAAAAAGAACATAATCTCCCCCCTTTTTAACATGTTCTTTTTCCAACAATCTGGGGAAAAAAATGAGGAAGAATCATTGCTTCCCTCCAGCTGTGCTACATGATCTCTGTGCTCTGAGCCTCGAGTTTGTGCACCACGGACATATAGAGTACAGCTGCTCCGTCCCCCTAAATCAGGCTGTGATGATAACATGAATGAACTAAGGAGCTGCTTCATCAGAAACTTCCAGTTCAGGAAAGAATTTAGTCTCCTACTCAATGTTGGACCTGTACGTAGTTCCAGCAGTGCTGCTCTTCCACTCACATATAACCATGTGCTTATACAGTTTGCTGGATTAGGACCAAAGACTCAGATGGAGGTGCCTGAGGAAGAGCTGGCAGATTTGTTAGTCCTAACACCCTTAACAGCTTTAAAAATTCATGGTGCTGATTGAAAATCCAGGATGGTCGGCTGATCCTCAACAAAACTCACTGTGAATTCTGGAGCTGAGATGACGTTTCACCTGCATCCAGAGGGGAGGAAGGCATTTTGCAAGTACAGGGGTCTTTTCAACTGCTGACGTCCCCAGAAACACGGCCTTGAATAGCTCTGCTTCTTTCCCAGTGAGGAAGCCCCATTGGAAGGAAGACAAGGATGTCAGAGAGGGCTGAGGGGAGACCAGAATGGAGGGCTGAGCCCATGCTATTTTTCTACAGTGGGCAAAGCTACTTTGGCAGTTCATCACCAACATTTGTAAGACCGCTAACAAGCCAGAAGCTGCTAAGCAAAAGCAAGAGAAAAATCCACCCCTCCAGTTTAGCCATCCTGGGGTGCCACCATGGGACAGAAGGGTCCTGAGAGACTGTGGCAGGTAGGAGTTGTGGAGTACCACAGTTCTTGGCACATCATCTGCATGAGTGTCCTCAGCTGCTCCCTGCTGCTTCAGCTGGTTAGGAGAGACACTGTAATTCAAAGCTGGTTGAATTTTTTTGAAAATTCAAGGTCCTCACTAATAATCTATACAGAAAAACTTAAATGTTTGTCAATGTGTTTTAATTGATACCCAGACAGCTTTTGTTTGGATCAAGAAATTTGAGTGCTTGGACATCAAACAAAAGAGATCTGAACCCTCTTCAAGGTGATCCTCCTGCAAGTCCTGAAAACAATTTGGAAAGTGCCTTGGCAATGGAATTGGTGATAAATTGTGTGAATAGGATGATACCATGCTCAAACATTTAAACTTTTCCTACCTGAAGGCCTGTCTGGACTGGCCAGAGATCTGTTTTAAAATTTGGAAAGGGGATATACATTCCTAAGGAGAAATCAGTGCAAAAATCAAAGACCTATCTGCAATCTTGACTGTTAGAAGAGATACCAAACTACAAATATTGAAAGTAGAATAGATATGCTATATTCCTATTTACAGGTTTTCATATCTGTCTTCTAGTTCTAAACTCTGTGTTCAGTTACTGTGCACAGTCTTAAAAACTCAACTAGAAATGCCCAATATTTTTGCAAATCCAAATCCTACTTAAAGGGGATTTTCTAACATAAATAGATTTAACCAAAACATTAATTTTTTTACCAACAAAATCTAAGGTTTCCCTCAAAAGAGAGAGGGTATGTTGCAAAAGAGGTTATTACAGATGAAACCATGTGTTGTCAAAAAGCTCTTCAACCATTGTGGTCAAAGCGGTTATAAATCTCCTAAGGTCTGTATTATAGTTGGCCTTTGTATTAGTGCACAGGGATAAGTGGAAGAGGCAAGAGAGAAACAGCTTCCTTCTCTTGGGTAGCCTGCTCTCAAAAACTTAACAAAACAAAACCAAAACAGTAGAAGTGCTATAAAAATAATGGAGTTTGTGGAGAATTTGACAGTGGCCATAATTTTCTTACAACAGCCTTCAGCCAGAAAGCTCCTAAAATAAAAACAAAACTTAAAACAAACCAAGCCTTAAGACTGGATAAGCTTCAATCCTTTACTATAATAGGCAAACCCACATCATCTAAAGTTGTTTAGAAATCTGTCAGGTATTTTAAACTTTAAACTAGATAAGTTTGTAAGTCCAGATAGTCTTCCTCAGTTTAATTCTTGCAATAATTAGAAACCTTTCTCTCTCTAATTTCTCTGTGGACTCTTTCTAAACAAATGTTCTGTTTCCTACTTTGTCCTTCAGCATAAATAACTCTTCTCCCTCTCTAGTCTTTAGTGTTTGCATGTACTTTAGGACAGCTGTCCTATTTCCTCTCAGTTTTGCTTTTGCCAAATTTGATTAGTCTGTTCCTCCTTCTATGGCTGAAACAAATATTCAAATGGCCTAACCTACATCATCTGAATCTCTGTCCTCTTATATATGTCCTAATATAAATTCATACATATACAAATAGATTTTTACACATACATTACTAATGACCTTTTTCCTTTTCTCTTTACACTTCCTTTTCTAGCTCTACATAAGCCTGATTTCTAGTAATTTTTATTTAATCTCTTCCACCACAATTCATCTCAATCAAATTGAGATGTCTACAGTGTCATTTACTACATGTGAACTAGTTACCCTAGGACGCTATACTTAATGGAGATAAATTGGTGTTTTTATGACATGCTGCTTCTGACTTCTTCCAGACTTTATGTGAGTAAAGGAGATTCATGACTGAAAAAATGTTTGTTTCTCTCTTACTGCAAAAAGAGTCTAGTGTGACTAACCCAGGCATAAACATACATCGTAGACATCTATATTTGGCCAGAATCATTCCACTCCATAACATCCTGGCCTTTCAGACACAGCCTTCTTCAGTGATTAATACTTTGGGAGCCTTCTTAAGCTCTCTACTTACTCCCAATGCTTCTTGGGGGTAGATATTCACGCAATTCTCTTTGGAGCTGTTCCCCACAGTGGTTCAAATTTGATTCTCATTTCCTCAAAGCAAACCTACTGTTGAACGTGAGAGAAGAAAATAACGCTTTTCTTCAGTTAGCCTAGAACTGAAATCAGGTATTCATTAAGATACTAGCTTCCCCTCCCTGATAAGAAAAAGTATTCACATCTGTGAGAAGCTTTTTTAGAAACCTCCAAATAAAAGCAAATGGTTGTTGAAGTTCCTAGGTCCCAGACCCATGGTGTTACTTCCTTCGCAGCATGAACAAGAAAGATGCATATGTAAAAGAACCCACACATAATGGCTGTGTCAGTAATATCCTTGTATTCAGGTATGATTTCCAGGAGAAAGCACTGCTCTGAAATTCCATGGCTTCTTGTGTGCAATTTCTGACATGTGGCTCTACTGAGAGATGGAGTAATCAGTTCATATGATGAAGCTGTAGATACTTACCCATTCTTGTACATGAGCTCAAGATCTGGCAAATCACTCATGGGACAATTTTATAGATATGCATTTGTTTCTGAGAGCTAAACAAGATCATGAATAAAGTCTATCCATATCCAAATTGGCCAGCTGGAGGCTTCTGTGTGAGACTGGTTTATTCTATCAAATTAAATAGTCGGTGCATGCAAATTTCTAGTTGTAGGATTGACACCCATTTCTGTGCCACATCTGCTTCTTGTGTTTTTTTTACCCACCTGTTTCATCATGTCTTCAGCTGTTGCCCTACTATTATATTCTGTACAGGATCTAACACTTTGGAATTTTAGATTTCCTAGGGCTTCTAGCCAAACGGCAATGTAAATAATGGTAAAGCAGTTAATTTCCACTTAAGAATCCAAACAAAAATGTGATCAGATTAGAAGATTTCAACAGAGTGTCTGCAGTTAGCTCTTCTGGATATTTTTGCTCTTATAAAAATGCATCATGGTAGTCTGTGATGGAGATAAGGGAGGCCAAGTTCAGTGCCAGTGTAAAGACAAATACTGGAAACAAATAGGACCTATGTCCACTTCACTCTTCCCTGTTATCTCACCTTTACTAGTTTGTGGCATCCAAGTCAAATACCTTGTCTTCTTGTAAGAATTGTTTCCACTTTCATCATGCCAGGCATTTATTTGTCTCATGAGCTCTGTATACAGACTTTGTTCTCTGAATGGGAACATTAGCAATGAACAGTCATTTCAACAAAAGAAAAGAAAAAAACCTTGGCCAACGCAAATAACTGCAACTGCACAGGCCAGTGAAGAATAACTAACAGACCTTTCTCTGTGTTGCTTCAATGAGGATTTGGAGGCCCATGTTACTGTTACTTGAGGACACTGTAGGGTGAAGCCCCATCTCTGATGAAGAATCTTTTAGGGAATGCAATCAAACCTAATAGGCTTTTCTTTTCTGTGATGAGAAGGAAGACTGTGGCAGCTAAATTCTCTGAATCGCCTGAGTTATTCTGGAATAAATCACCCAGAACTCCAGAACATGTTAGCTCTGTAAACCTGTCAGTCATGATCAGCAAATTGTTAAACATTAGAATACAGAAGAGCATGGCTTTGATACACAAGCCCTTGATATAGGTGCTGCAACTTCAACACCAAAGATGTATGGTTTCTGCAAGCATGTGAGATGAAATTTTATACCAAAAAGCCTCCACTATTATTCCTTGAAGACTTCTCAGCAAGGATTAGAATATACATATTTCATGCAAAAATCAGACATAAAAAACAAAATGGCTTTTATTTATGAGTAGGGAAATTCAAAACCTAGAGCTGCAACCTTTACTTAATGCCAAGGCCATGAAAATGCAATGATCTACAGAAATTCACACTTTCGTCTCTGGGGGCATTGTTACAGGCTCATAAAAAGTCAAATTGCTGTTACTTGAGCTTGCAAATAATTTATACCTATCATTTGTCTTATAGTCCTAGCATTTGCCTGCTGTGCTGACCACCTACTCATGGATGTATGTTGTAGCAATCATGTTCTTGACACAGTCACCGGAAGAGAAGAATGTGTTATTTGAGAGTATTTGAAATGTCCGGGACTAATCTACCAAGCAAAAACTACAAGCTCATACATTGAAAAAAGGTATTTTTTCCAAAGTATTATATCATGAGTTACCAAGTCATTTTTTCAAGGTAACAACTGACTACATAAACCAGCAAGAAACCCCTGCTCTGATTGCTACTTATTTAATTCCTCTTAGCAGTGAAATGAGTATACAAAATCTTGTAAGAAAGAATTTGCCAACACCAGTACTCCACAATAAATGTAAGCACGGAAGTACACATTTTAGCAAATATTATTATTATTATTATTGCCATTGTTGGTATTTTAATGCTTTAAATATTAACCTCTCACAGGCTTTTCCATCATAAATATCAGAAAGTTATTAGTCAATAAGACCTGAAATATATTCCCAACTTGGTTATCATTATCAACTATATTGCAAAAGACACATTTTTCTGATGTCTTATATACATTTTCCCACAGTTTGTAGGTAGCAAAGATTTAAATTAAGTATTAAATTAAATCTTTAATCAGTGCCTATGATTTCCATTTTCATTGCAGCAAAATTGCTGCAAAAACCAAGCTGAAATGTGAAATAGAATTATATCTGTTAAACAGAAGCTATTTGCAATCACTCCAGCATTCTCAAAACTTTGGCCAAGAGGACAAATGTGTCAGTATCTTTCTTCTTTATATTTATGTAATAGAGGTTAGACAGAAAAAAAGAAAAACTCATTAGATCATCTAGTTCATCCTGCCAATCTCTGTATCTATCATCTCACATTGGGAAAGTACTATAGACTGCCTCTGGGAGTTCTCTACATATAATATTGGCAGAATAGGGCCCAAAATTTTTGTTTTCTTCCTGAATGTCACCAAAATAAACAAAAAGTCCCTCTGAGATGAAACTATAAGAAGAGAGAACTACAACTGGCTGACCTAAAAAAGATCTGCAGAAGCTGTGTATCAACTGACTTTTCCACCCTTTCACTATTCATTTCTAACACAAAAGCTGATCTTAGTGAATTTAGAATTATATCAGTCGGGGAAGTACAGTCCTATTTTTGGCACCAAGAGGAAAGAAGCATTAAACTTTCATATAATAAAATAGCAACATTAGGTTAAGAGAACATAAGAATCAAAATATTCTAATGTTTCCCTAAGTTTAGTTTAATTCATATCTGTGCCATCAGGAAAACAGTAACAAGAACACAGCATTGTAGAATTGCTTCTGTCCCACTCCTTCACCTTCCCTGGCAAATTCCGAAAAGAAAATTGCTTCAAATCAAGCACACTAGTATTTCTTCTTTGTTATTCAAATGGAGACTGGGACTGCTGAAAACAATTTATTTCCACATACATTTCAATCATGCAATATCAAATTTTATGAAAAAAAAAAAAGCCAAACCACAGTATCTTTACATTTTAAGAAACTTGAATATTTTTATTTGCCACATGGAATATTGATTCTAATGACCATCTCAAGTTTTTAAGAGATCATAACCCCATTTCGTTGTAGTTCCAGAGAACGTGGCCAATTGTGGCTCAGCTTCCTCATAATGCTTGTCTTCACAAGACAAGAAATGTATAGACCTTTTGTGCTGCAAAGACTCATTCTGACACCAATGGGAGTGAATTAGAGTCCTTGTATAGCTAAATTCATTAATTTTTCCAATATTAGTTTAGCTATGAAATGTCTGGATTGTACAAAAACTTCTATCTTTAGCTAACTGTGTCACAAAAATTATTATTGTATATTCTGTGCAACACACATGCAGATATATCAGCTGAAAAAACCAAACTCATCAATTGCAAGTTTTCCTGTTGGTAAACTCTGGAGCTGGATGGACTGGCTCTTGCACTGTGATGAAAACTCAATATGAAATCTGAAAATTACTTTGGCCTTTCGTCAGCCCGTGAAAGGAATCAAGTGGCTTCTGGACCATCAAGATGCAGGTTTCCCACCTGAAAAGCATCTCACTCGGCCCATATCATTTTTTGCTTACCACTGAATCAGAAACTCATTCCTAGCTGGCGAAAGCTAAAAAGGCAATAAGGACCTGAATCTAAAGCCTTGTGGATTTAATAGAAAAAGTCCCACTGGAATGAAGAGGCTGAGGAGGATCCAGCCCTGAGCAATATGCAATATATCCCCTGATCTGTATTTTAAGCCTGGTAGAGATGGAATGTAAAATACACATTGTACATATATTAGATATGTTTAATATAATTCCAAGGCATATCTTTGATTAAGGTATTGGAAATGTATGAAAGCAAAAGTAATGTTATAATATAAAGCATGTACCCATTTATTTTAGTAATATGCATGTGCATTCACTGATAATACTTCCCTGAAGTTTCCAGGCAGGCTTTAATTGAAACCAGTGATAATTGTCACTTACTAGACACTCTCCACTGATCTCATACCAAAAAAATTACAAAACACCAAAATACAAATTTACACCTTCAGTTTAACTTTTGCTTAAGATAACCAGATGTTGGAGCTTCAGTTCACACAGGTTTCTTTCCCACCAAATGTTTCTGAATGGCAATAGCTAACAAAACTAAAACAAGTCAGAATGTTTTCTGTTTTCAGATGAGATCTGTCTGATTAGGAAATGCTGAAGTTACTACTGAAGAGTTTTATTGTAAACACTTGAACTAATGTTGGTAGATGTGATTTTTTCTAGACCAAAAAAAGTCTGTGCAGAAAGGGTGCAACCTTGCTTCTATAAACAGGAACAATCTGTGACAAAGTTTGGTAAATGTCACCAGAGTATATTTAACACTGACGTTTGGGTATGAAATTGCATTGCCCATATCAATGAAGGTTTGGTGCTAACAGGGTTTCAGATAAAACACAAGACACAGATAATTATATTTTAAGAGTTCGGGAGATTGATTTTTTGGACCATTTCACTAAAAATCTTACTTACTACTCCAACTTTGAAACTTTTCTATAAAAATTAAAGATCTATTCAGTCAGGTAAATCAAAACCTTTGCCAAAGAATTTACCCCATTAGAACCCACCTAAACAGGCACAGCCCATTCTTCTGAAAACAGAACATGTAAAACGCTAAGAGGACGTGCAAGGAGAGTGTCATCCTGAGAATTTCACAGAGTTTGCATGTGCTTTTACTCTCATAACTAAATAGTGTAAAAGAGATAAAAGATAGTTGCATGCCTTGAAATTAGACAAAAAGAAATCAATTAAATGACTTTTTTATGTCCACTCAATATGTATGGTAATAATTACAATGTTGCTTAACAACTTGATGCATGGATAATTTTATTCCATTGATTGATTACCTTATGGAATGTCTTAGTGTTAGTCCCTTAATGGGGTTTTTTTGTGTGGTTGACAGTGCAGTTCCTGGGCTTAGTCTCCTCCAATGAGTGCACCCTGGTCCACATTTTCAGGCTTGTGGACCCAGGTCTGCTAAACCCATTTTCAGCATCCACCCTACTAAGTCACCTCAAGGTCATACCCTCAGAGCTGCATCTGCCCAAGCCCTGGCTGTTGATAGAGTTTGGTCAGTACATCCACAGGGGCACGTCAGTGCCTGAAACTCCGAGAAGTGATTGACAGAGCAGCATGAAGGAGTGGTGTGTCCTTCTAGGCCTCTGCGTACAAGTGTCCTGCGCCCAACAACACCTTTGGCTGGACATTCAGCCCCATATATTCCTCATTACTAACCTTTCCATCTCATATCAAGTCATGATCTAATGCATGAATGAGCTCTTCCTGCTTGTTACTGCAGTCTTACTGCAGTACCAGGGATGAGGCGAGACAGCCCTGTTGAACTACCTAGCCCTCAGAAGACAACAGTAGGTGTGAGAGGGGACAATATTCATATCAAAAGCTGACACAGAAGAATGGAGACAGTTGCTAAACATTGCAATGTCTTCAGATTCTCCAGAGGCAGACAGGCTCCAAGAGAAGAGCTGCACAGGTCTAGTATGACCCATAGTGATTGCAACACCTTTTCCTCCAGAAGCACATTTCATTCAGCTGAAGAAGACTTGCGCCTGCCTTCCTGGCAGGATCTGCCACTGTAGGAGATGGAAAATCAGCTTTGCCACCTGAGAGTTGGTTGTGGTAGGACGTTGCACTTTCTTGCCCTACACATTCAGGATTACCAATTCAAGCATTGGCTCTACAGTGCATAGAGGCTTGCAAGGCAATGAATTCTGTAGGTTACTCACCAGAGGGTTGAAAATGCAGATGTACTCCACATAATGTATGCTTTTCTGAGAATAATACTTTCATGGTAATCGTGTGCGCACACAAAAAGCATGCTGGTACGTCCATCACAAAGATCCACATCAGTTGTGAGTCAGTCTTTCATGTCTTTGCTAAATAGCAAAGATCAATAACTACTTGTGTAAGGTGATTTGGCCAGGTAGGTGCTGTTGGCAAGATATGACATTCACCTGTTTGAGAAAAGCCATTGCCTTTTTCCTCTGAGACTTTGCCATGGAGTTTCCATGAATACTGCTAGCATCCTTTTAACCTGGCTGTATTGGGTTTACACAGCAAGGTTTTGGTAGCAGGAAGGCTGCAGGGGTGGCTTCTGTGAGAAACACCAGAAGTTGCCCTCCATGTCAGGCAGAGCTGGACAGAGTTTCAGCCAGCTCCAAGACGGACTCACTGCCAGCTAAAGCTGAGCTCATCAGGGACATAAGTCTTAGAGGGTTGTATTTTCTTCCTTCCCATATATATTACTGTAGCTGTCATGGTAGCTCTCAATGTTTAATATTATTATGTAAAACTTGAACTCTTCTCAAGTCATGGCCATTTTCAAATGAGCTAAAAGAACTAAAAGTGGATAGAAGTATTGGAAGTCACTACCGTATATACATCTCATTTAAATAAAATACTATTTCTGATGTTGATGTGTAGTGGTTTAACCCCAGCCAGCAACTAAGCACCATGCAGCCACTCACTCATTCCCCCCCCACACTCAGTGGGATGGGGGAGAAAATCGGGAAAAGAAGTAAAACTCATGAGTTGAGATAAGAACGGTTTAATAGAACCGCTGGCAATTGAAAAGATGCTCCAAAACAAAATCATGTTTTTACGTGTGTGCAGTGTAGCCTGCATGTTGCAGTATCTTCCGCATTCAAAGCTTTTCTTTTTTTCTTTGTGTTGCTGGAAAGCAGCCCAAGGTAAGAGAGTTTGTTCCCAAAGAAACTCAAAGAACTTTGCTTGTCTTGCAGTTCTGCAGAGGAAATCATTTGGTGCTAACCAGTATTAGCAAAAAAAAAGAAAGAAAAAAAAAAGATTAATCCATGGGATCCCTCATGTATGCTCATGAAACGCTGTGGAGGGCAGAACATGGACTCTGTTCAGACCCTAACCATAACGACCATCTACCAGCAGATGACATGTTCCCTTACTAAGTAGCATTTGTGGGCTTGATATAGTCCACAGCTGCAGGATGGAATTTTTCTCAACAATTTTAGCCATCCAGGCTAAGGGTAAGTCTTCTGTGCCTAGATGTGGTCCAGACTCTCTCTGTAGCTGGTAGGGGGAACAGGGCATTTCTGAGACACATCCATCTTAAGATGGATGTCTTGAGATACCCATCAATGAGAACTGGGATAAATTACCATCTACAGGTGCCTTTTCCACCAGACAGCAGATTTTAGATAGCTGAGGCAAATGTGTCCTTTCAGGCAAATATACATGGTCTCTTTCTACATGTCAGCCTCACTCACCAGCATTCACCAATGCAGGACTAAGTGTTATCACCAGCTGCAATCCAATTCACTATCTACACAACAACAGTTTCTTACTGTGCAAGAAGGTGACCTGTAGCAATATGTGATGATATAACTAGAAATTGTAATGCAATACTGCTGCCTGAGACAGAAAGAAGCATTCCCAGGCAACAACACTTCCTAACTTTTGAGTAGTTTTAAGCCTATTGGAGCAAAGCATTTAAAACAATTGCTACAAACTAGAGCTGTGTATTTAAGCCAAGTCATGAACTCCTGCAAATTTGCCCAGTGATCTCAACTGTAAATAGCTTCTTATAACTTGTGCTGAGGTGCCAAAACAAGTCGGTGTGACACCAGCTTTATCAATTCTTTGGCACAGACATAACTCTCATTAATCTCAAATGCTACATAACGTGGTATGACCCATGGACTTTGTATTCTTAGTAACAATCTTCAAACAGCTTTACATGTGGATATTAATCTTCAAAAAAGAAGGGGTCAGCCCAATGCGAACCTAAATTCTCTGCAGTGTTTTAGACATCAGCATGAAGGGATTTTACTTCAACTCGTCTAGAGTTATATTAATTATTAAGTATTATTGAACCTTCTACCTCCCACACATCTCCTTGGGACATGCAGGTTTGAGGAGAGTTGGTCCCTTTTTGGTGAGTTCAAACTTTGTAGCTACAAACTACCATAGTCATGTTTGCTTGCATAACTGTCTAATTTCCATTGATTGGTGATGAGACAGGAAGTGTCAGTGCAGCCAACTCTGCTTTTCCAAGGAAAACATTCCTTTAACTTATTACTATATGTATATTTTATCTGAATGCAGTTTTGTAAACTACTTAGAAATAGGCATTCATTCCTTTTTGGAGAACAGATCTGGGTGAGGATGAGGTTATGCAGGCCATGGTTTCTGGATGCTGATTTACCCTTTTTTTAAGGGCATCTAAAATTGCTGCAGGATCTCTCCTTATACATTTCCTATTACTATTTGTGTCAACTGTGTACACAATTAATTAACTAAATAAGGTGGGTTTTTTTCATTATTTATCCCTATTTTCTAGTTCTTTCCCCTACCTATCACAGGTTGAGATCATCTGCAGGAAAGCAGAGTTTTCCCCCTTGCCCACGCTGAAGGAGACATAGTTCTTCCAAGCCACACGTGCCAGTATTGTTTGAAATCCAGAGACTACTACAAAATGTGCTCTTACGTAACATACCTTGTTCTCTGTATCACCTTGTCATTGCCAGCTTCATGCTGACAATCACTGATTAACTCCCAGCACGTGTCTGAAGTGAATCACAATGTGATGTCTGATTCCTCGGCAACATTTCACAGCAGATTTTTGCTTTTAACTACAATTTAGGTAAGTAAATGTGAACATACTGTAAGATTCAAATAATATACTGTACATTAGACTGCCAGCTGCAGCCTTATCGTATTATCCTTTGTAAACTTGGCTCAAAATCCAGAGGGACTCTGGACTGCTTAATTAGTTAATTTCTGTTTTGATTGGAAAGACGAAAGTAAACCTTTTGGAAATGAATTCATCAATTCAAACTGCATAACAGGCTTTATTGAAATGCAGTCTGCAATGTTCTTAAGTCAGCCTCATCACTGAATGTTGGGACTTATCTTAATTATGGTTGGTTGTAATACTGTACTTATATTAATAATGTTCCTATGTTAAAGAGATTTTTTTGACCTTTTGGAGTGCAGAAATCAATGAGAAGTTGATAAAGCCAAGTTCATTGCTGCCTAAAGTAAAGCAAGCCTGATTTGTTTACTTACCTAAGCCTTCATCTGTCAGACCCATTCTGAAATGATTTATAGACCTCTATCCAATGAAATCATTTAAAGTAGATTAGATTCAAGGAACAATCACCTCTAATATGACAAGCTGATGGAGGCTGACAGGTAACCAAGTTGCTCTGGATGGCAAACAAGTTCCTGAAATTCTGATTAAATTAAAATATTAATGGTACCACTGGGAAAATAAGATTGAATCATGTTAGGCGAATTCAGTATTAGAACCAAAATGCAAATAGCGAATCATTCTGTGTGAAGAAAGCCAGCTGAGGTACCAAGGGAAGTTACCTCCAGTAAACGAGAGAGCAGGAAGTGAATTCAAATGAAAAGCATTGTGTCAAGAGCTCACCTTCACCTTTCTGAGGTCTCTAAAACAACAAGGCCTAACAGGCTCTGGGGTTGGTCTGAACACTTTTGAGAGGTTACATATTTATTTGGACTTGCAGCCTAGTACTAATGAACAACTCCTGCTTTCCTAAGGTTATAAGGTTATTCTTTGAAGCACTGATCCATGCTTTTTTCCCCCCTTTTTCATGTTTGTTTAGTTTCTGTTTTCAATCCTGTACGTTAAGTGGCTCTGGCTGCACTATAATTGCTATATAACTAAATGTATTGACACTGCCTGCTTTGGGATCTGTATTAATTTTGACATACAGGGTAATTAAATGTGCTATTCGTCTCACGTGCATTAAAGGAACAATAGATGCCTTATCTGCCAGACACGCTGAAGTGTGCAATTACAACATATTAAGAGTAGTTGTGTTTTGCTTCACAACACCTTTTATTATGGTTCTTTTAAATATCTTTAAATGTTATTTAATGGCAGCTGTGAAGTAAAGGCTATCCATCACGTAACACTGATGGGATTTATCTCACCTCACTTTAGACAGGGTAGACATCTTCATCTGATCTAATTGCCTACCCCTCCTATTTAGTCAGCAGAGAGATAGGGCTGCTTATAGATTGCCAGTCATCTGGTCTGGTTTTTATAGTTGCATTTGGATGCAATAAACTGCAACCTGGACATACATACATACCCCCCACCATTCTGTGTCTTCCAGGAGGAAGAAGCTTGGTGGAGGAGGCAGGAGGCACCTAGAGGACATGGTAACTATGCTGACAGTACCTCTCTAAATAGTGAAGTGCCAATTTAGTTTCAGAACAACAGAGTTCTCCTGGGTTTTTTCCCAGAAGGTACTATATAAATTATGGTGGCAATAGTCAGTCCAGTGAGATCCACAGCTAGGGGAAGAATGTGATTAAATCAAAAGAGCAGCTAGACAGCAGCAGAAAGACCCTCCCAGAGACCCTTAACTACAAGGAAGGTTAGTTTTTCCAAACCAAAAAGAAATTGTTATGCAGTACAGAAGCAGTGGAAGGAAGGACAGGACGTGCATGAAGAACTGACCATGGTGGGGTAAAAATGAGAAACCTAAAGTTTTTTACCATCTCAGTGGGGAAAAAAAAGGTCGAGAAGACACTACTGCCAGGAGAATACCCCAGACAATGGATCAGCTCAGAAAGGTGTTTGATGAGTTTTGTGACTGCAGAAAAACCAAGGTGATAGAGAGATGCTGATGTGGGGACTTGGGCAGAAGAAGAGACTGCTGTTGTTTTCTGACCTGAAACCCAGAAGAAGAGAGGAAAGTATTTCCACTTCAATGCCACAAACAATGGCTATGTCAACACTCACATTAGTAGATTAAAACCCTATTCAATTGTAGCTGGACTGTTGGGACTGCTGCAGTGTGATTTCACCAGTGGCAATAGCAGAGTGAAAATCAGCAACAATCAAAAGAACCTGAAGCAGGTGGCTGAGCCAAAAGACTGAAGTACAGATGGAGCCTGAGGGACCACCAAAACACAATGCAGCACAGGAGAAAGAAAAAGTGCCCCACTGATTCCTTTAGCACATACAAGTAATGGATAGCCAGCTTGACGATCAGCATATTGGACCTTGGAGAATGGCAGCAAAGACCATGCTCTTGCAGTGACTATTCCACTCTTGTATTCTAGTTTGAAACAATAATTGGCAACACCAACTATTAAAGAAATAAAGAAGCATCTTGCACACTACTAGAATAAAAGAATGGATTAGAAGAAGAAGAAGGCAGCACAAAATCAGCCCATAAATATATGACTTGCAGATAGATTATCTGCAGATAGATTATCTGCAGTTTCTCCCAGTTTGTAGGTACTGTGGTAATAGGGAGGAAGTTTATGTTTAGCAACAATGGATTCTTTGTGTTCTTACCATATGTGGCAGATGAAAAAAGGTAGAATATAGTAGTGTATAACCTATACTAAGAGCATTGCTGGGAAAAAATCCTAGCTACTCAGAAGTTTAACTCATGCCATTAGGGAAAAGGATAGTAGAGCTCACAAAATGTTCGGTTTATGTATCTTCCCCAGTGTCTGAAACAAATTCTCACACATCTGTGAATCATTATTTCCACAGTTCAACTACTTCTGTCTACACAATGTGGCTCTAAGATACAGGAAAATCTCCTGTGACCAAGTGGGCAAAGTACCATGGGAAAGTACCATTTTCCTACACTCACTGTCCAGCCCATAATGAACTTGTTATGTTGTAAACCGTGATGGGACACTATGTCCAAGGTTTAAAAAACATAGGCACAAGTCTTGATTTCCTAATGATGTTAGGAATTACTTTTCCCTCAGTTTTTCAGCATGTTTCATCAAGCCATCATTTCATGAGAGCTTTGAAAATGATTCAATGTCCTTAGGTACCTAAAGAGATATCAAGTTCTTTGAAGTTTTCATTTTTTAAAAGGTTTGACCTCTAGGTACACTTCACATTGTAGTAATGGAAGTGTGTCTGTAAGGTATTATTTCTAGTTTTTCTATATCTCTGCCATTCAGGATATTAATTTCTTAGTCATTAATTTCAGTCCTATCCCTGTCTGACACATGTTGTCATACAGGACAACTCTAAAAGTCCAGTTTCTCTTAAAAGCTTCAAATTATTACAGTCTAATATTTTGACAGTTAGCAGTCAGCTTTGATATCACTACACAATTACTCCATCATTACATGAAAAGGAGCAAAGCATCTGTTATGTAAAATCCAGGGCAAACAGAAGTGCAAACAGGAGATAGATAGAAAATCTGAGCATTCTCCAGTAAAAGTTCAAGCAAGAAGATGGGGCAAAGTTTCAGAGTAATGAATCAATATACTTCATCCATAAGAGCAACCAGCAAAGGGAAACACAATTTTGAAAGCACTAAAGTTGAGAGTTCATGAAAATTTCTGTTCCTAGTTTAAACTTTTCCCCTGAATTTCCTTTTAAAATTTGAAAATTTTAATGAGACAGAAATAGCACTGTCTTGAGCACTCCCTGTGAATGTGCCCATGAACAAATCCTTCCTTCTCCTTTCAACAAGGTGGGTAATATTCTGATGGTATTGAAAAACATTAAGACCTAAGCTGTTTCCCATATTTGTATTCTTCTTCTTCATTCTCACTTTCTCTCTTTCTTTCGCTACATAGTTCTAAATAATATATATCTATACATGCAAACATAGAGGTGTGTACATATTTAAGTGTGTATGCACCTATCCATATATAGCATGGACATATCTTAATCACTACCTATCTACCTACCTAACTGTAGTGGCAGAGGTTTGTTTGGATTAAGATGATAATAGTCCACTACTTTTATGGAATGGAAAACTGAGAATATTATTTGTACAAAAGCTGTATACCCCAAAAGATCTGGTGATCATGGTATATCTTCTGTTTGTAGATTTGATGGTTGTCTTATAAGTAAGATCTTTATGTGTAATCATAGAATAATCAGGGGTGTATGGTATTTTTTTCTATTATACAGCACAGATTGCTAGTATATGGTTTGCCACATGGTTCCTATCTTTTATACACTTGCCCCATGCATAGACTGAAAGCATTGAAAACATGTGAGTAGCTGTTGTTGACACTGAGTAAATATGGAATCCATATATTAAATTTCAACATCAACTATGCAGGCCTGAATTTCCGGCAGCTTTGATTCTAATGTCCTAGTAATGTTTATGCTATCAATATTAGCTTACACAACATTTGGGCTTTGGACCTGAGGGGTGGGTAAGATTAAACTGTTTTCCATTCTAGCAGAAAATTTTCTAGCTTTCTCCAAAGCTCCAAATATTACAAGACTGCTTCATGGAAGTATAAAGAGGGCCTGCATTCATAACAATATGCTAAATTTCAGCTACTTTGGCCAATGACTCACTGTCTATGGTGCATTCCAAACAAATAACAGTCAAGTGTTATTTCAAATGGCAGATTTTTTTGTCTAATCTCGCCATCTTGTGATTTGCCTTGTCACTTATGCCTGGAATATCTGTGTGTTTGACGTAAAATCAAGCACAGTAGCCTTGAGGCTCTTTCCTCATGGACTTTTGTCCTTGAAACCAAATTCAGCCTGAAGAGTATTTGTTGACTGATCAGGCAATGCTGGTGGGAATCATTGAGAATATTGGAGCTCTTCAAGTGCCTTTTGTGGAAAAGTCTCACTGAAATATGGATGCTTCACAGCATTTCTTAAGGCAGACAGGTTCTGGATCCACCTGGGCTCCTTTCTTATGAGAGCTTGGAAACACGGAATATGCCATCCCTTTCCTTCAAATGCTCTACCCTCAGTTTTGTGATCTACCCCAGCAATTAGCCTTGACTTTACCTGCAGCTCATTCCATAAATTCTTGTGAAAATTAAGACTGAGATTAGAACCAAAAGCTGGCATCAAAAGATGACTGACCAGTATAAAAATTTGAGCATAGGCTTACCAGAGCAGAAGGCATGAAGAAACGAGACAAGCTGCAGCAGCTGTAGCCTTTTCCTTCAGTTTTACATTCAAATCACTGGTACAACTGGGGCAGAATCTGTGGTTAAATTCAGTTTGGTGCAAGATTATTAAGGAGCTGTGACTTGCAAATTCTTAGATAGTTCAACATTTCAGAAACCAAAGTAAGGTTCCAAGTTCAAAAATCCTGCTTCTCCTCAATTTGAATTTTACAATCAAATGTACTATTAGCATCTTCGAACAATGAGTTTTTCTGCTTTTGTGTATGTCATGATTAGTGGAGCAGATGGAGGTCCCTTGGAGAACAAAAGCATTTCCCTCATTAGAAAGTTTCTCAGTGCCTGCTGCACATGACTATCCTAAAAAATCATGTGCTTAAGACAGACCTGTGAATAGACTTCCATGAATTCTAGAAAATATGTTTACACCCCATATTCTCAACTTTCTGTTCTTTTCCATGCTGGTTGCTTTATGAGTGCCTGGCCCCAAGCCTTAATTTTTTGGATGGTAATGATTCATGCTGACAGGTCTATTTTACATCAAAACCTCTACTGCAATATCTAATGTTTTCAAATAATTTTCAAATATTTTTTTAAATCAACAATTTTAGTGTGAGCAAAATTTTTATACAAGCATTTTAAAATGTGCATGATTCAGAGAACATAACTAGAGCAGCTAAGGTTAAGCTTCTGAATGCAAAAACCTGCAGTCAGATATTTTAGTGAGACTTTGTCTACTAAAATAGAATTAAATTCCTTTTTAACATTGGTTAACCAAATTGTAGGCTTAGTCGTATTTATCAATAAAGCCAGCTCCGGTCTAGTTGCCATATTAATACAGGTCTGACTGGCAGAAACAACTCCCTTAAACAATTTGAATGTGACCTTTAATTTGCAAACATCATTCTCTTTTATTCCCAGTCTCTTGTAGCAATATCTAGAATGACTGATACTTATCTAACTGAATTCACTTAGTTGTTGGGGCTTCACACTTAACCTTTATCATTTTGTTATGATACAATTGCTAAGGAATATCTCACCATAGTAGTTAGATGTGGTTTGAGTCAGATGCTGCTCTCTATAAGGATTCTACCCTTGATTGATTAGAAAAATGTTGATTTCTGGAATTTTTGATTGGTCTTCATAGAGATTCTCATGTTCACTAATCCATTCCTTCGGAAAACAATTAAGTCTATCCCAGCTGAAACCAGGACAATGTCCTCTCCTCTCTGTGGATCTGGGATACTTTCAGTCATGCAAGAATTTTTTTTTTCTTTTAGATATTTATTGTCCCTTTATATAGCATTTGCTTCTAACTCTGCCATGAGGGGAACAACTGTTGCTGTCTTCCAGCTGGTATGATCTGTTCCCTAAGCAAGCTGGTTTTCTGACAGTATCGACACTGATTTTAAATGCATGTCATGTCATTATTTGCCAGTTACTACTGTTTTAAATGGTGGGTGTTTTCCAGACATGTGCCTAAGAAAGTATGAGAACTGATCAGATCGACGTGCTTAGCCAGATACTGCAATTCTGCAGGCAAAATCTGGGGCTTTTCCCAGTACCCAGCTCTCCACTACTCCCAGCTGGGGATGCACAATAAACCGTGTGAGCTCTAAAACTACCTCTTAGGTTAGTTCTTTCTCTGTTGCCCTTAATCATACAACATCAGTGCGGACATAGGGACGTGGCATCCCTGCAGAGCTCACTGAAGGGATTCCTGCCTGGGTGCAGAGCGCCATGTTTTGGGGTTTACTGGCCCTGGGATGGATGACAGCACCAGGGAGACGGGCATCCTTCCCCTGGCAGGGCTGACAGCTCTCTCCCCATGGAAAGGCAGACAGATGTCACTGGTTCAGCACAGCTGGCTGAGGTCATTGGCAGTGCTCCAGCTTCTGTGACCACTTGGTCTGCTGAGGATGGCAGCAATGAAAGAGTTCTTTGCAGCCCAGTGTCGGTCCCTGACACCTAGCCTGTGCCCACACTAGCACTGCCCCTCGGTGTCACTGCCCTCTGAAAGTAAAGGAGGCATAATTTCACAGAATGGTTGAGGTTGGAAGGGACCTTCCCCAAAGTCAGTGGAGAGAGACCAGCCTCAATAGGCAGGTCCTGTCCCACGGTTGGTTAATTAACCCAAGTGGTTAATTAAAACAAGTTGTGTTGCATTGCCCTGCTAAGAACCCAAACAGCCACCCACCACTGGTCCATCAGTCCTGGAATAACCACTGGATCTCATGCCTCACATGCTGTGGGTGCTGGGAGTGTGTTTTCTGCTACTTAAACTATTGAATCTTGACCAGCAGGATCTTGCCATGCTTGTACGACTTGGCCCGAGGACTATGAGTCACCCTTTAAATACGCTGTCAAAAAAACAGTGTCATAATAGGGTTAGAACAACACAGTCCATTCCTCTGCTCCAAAATAGGATCAAAAACTTGTAAACACACTGAACAGATACTTTGCTAGCCTGTTCTCAAAAATGTCCAGTGATGGAAGTTGCCTTAGCCTGTGTCCTGCTGTACCAGTAACTTTGACCATCTTCTTTCCCCATCTGCTCCCTGATAACTCTGGGGGTCCTGGGGCAGAGCTTGTGCTTTCACACTGCCTTTGCACCCATACATAAAAGGACTCCAGATTCTTCTAAGTATACCAGAACAAGCATTGCTCTGACCCTCCCTCATTTTTCAGTTAGGAATAAACCTTTGCCAGTGGTGCTATTTCAGTCAGCAGCTGTGAGATTCTCATGCAGGTAACAAACTCAGCAGCCCCACTCTCTGGCACCAGGGATACAAACTCTCCGCTCTCCTTACCCTTGGCTCACAGGTTTTGGATTTTTTTTTGTTTGTTTGTTTCTTTTTAAATTAAATCAGGATAACAAGATGTGATTTAAGAGGGATTCAGATAACAAAGCTGGGTACATCCCAGTTATCTCGAATTCTAGTCCATAGACATTTTTGCACTTGCCCGGTGCTTATTGCAAGGGCAAAGTACAATAGTCTCTAGGCTTCATTGCAATATAAACATCAAATTCTATTATCAACAGTCACAGAATGGGTTTACATTATAAAATATAGACTATAGCTGCAATAATAACTGTAGAAGTATAGAATGTATAAGCAATAAATATAACTGTAACTGAGAAAACAGCTATTATATCCATCTCTCTGGAATTCAAGTCAGTCTCCTACCAACTTTGTCCGTTGTTTTCTATGACCCTGTACCTGATCTTCTGGTAATGGCTCCATTCATCATAATGAGTCCAAATGTCCTAGAAATATCTTCTCCTCCAGATGGAGAACATTTTTTAAGTAGCAGGTATATGAAATACATACATTTGTATATTTATGTATATGCTGAAAGGTAAAATATTCATAACCCACTGAAGAAAGCTTAGGCCTTTCTTAAAATAGGGTAGCTTTAATGAAAATAACTATGATATGAACTTTGCTTCCAGCTTCCTTTGGTAGATTAAAGGAAGAGCATAGAAATAAAGATATTATTAACATGTTATTAATGTTTATTGTTGAAATATGTATATATGAGATGTGCTCCTTCATACATTATGTAATGTCTAAATTACACAAATGTGGGGGAGTTTAATAAGTCGTCCACATGGTTTCATCTTTTAATGTAATTTTGCTACATTCTAAATGAAGCAGGGAAAAGTCACTACTTTTAGCAATTTCAAAAATTGTTTTATATGTGAAAGAAGCTGAATAGTAACAGTGAAAATATTGTAGGTAACATTGCATTAAGATCATTGATCTTTTTTTTCTTAATAAAAGCAGGATGCATGGAGAACTGAAGCAAAACTGTGATGAAAAATGATAGAAATGTCCAACAGAGGAGAAGGAAGGAAGGTTGATTAGCAGTAAATCTGCAATTGAAATATGCTGTCTCAAAAAGATAAATTATTTTCTGTCAATATCTGTTCTTTTTTTTTTTATTTTCTTCAAGCTATTCCAAGTAGTGCATTTATTGAGCCATAGTGGTGAGTGCTGGATTGATGACAGATGTTTAGTCCAGCTCTGGGCAAGAGTTGAAGGAGATATCTGGAATGTTTCAGGAGAGCACTTGAAGAACCAAAATACTGTTTTGAAGCTCATGCTGCATGGATCATAACTACAATAAAAATTTCCTTGATGGCCACTTCTGTAAAAAGCCTGAGAATTTTAAGTATGTCAACTAGTCTTATTATTTAATTATTGTTTTAGTAGATGTCTTTCAAGTAGCAGTAGACCTGGCAAAGCACATACTTCTCACAACACTGGGAGGAATGGGAAAGGGGAAATTAATAATTTTAACATGCATTAATATATTTGTCCATTCTTTCTTACTAATTTGGTTTGTAGCTATGAACATTTAGTAACTTCACAGAAGAGCTGTTGCAAACCAAATTGACTGTAACATGGGATCTGGTTCAGAGAATTTACCTATCAACTGATGTGGGAACTCAAATCAGAGGGTATTTGGCCATCGATTTCAATGACACCACAAAGATGCTTTTGTACCTTCCCCTACTGCCCCCATCCTTGGTGTTGGGAAAGGAGAGTGGATACCCACAGGGAACCAAAACGAGCTTCAGGGTGTCTCATATCCATGTTAAAAAGACTCTCACTAATCTGAAACCCACACCTTCTTAGAGAAAACTAGCTATTTTAGAAGCAAAAGCACTCAGGGTTAAAGTCAGTCTTTGGATTCACATTGTAGTTCCATTGATTTCAAATGGCCTATGGAAAGTGTACAGAATATGCAGAATACACTGCAGGCCAAAAAAGAATTGTACTTGGCTTAAAACCTAAGTTAAAATTTATTGCTTTTACAATCTGTCATGATTTCAGAAATGTGTCTTGTCTTATGTGTTCCAACTTTGTCATAACCACCAGGCTAATGAGAAAACCAGGATTTTTGTAATACATAAAGTAGGTGGCTTCCAATTCTTGTCTGAGTCTCTGTCCTTAGACCACCTGACATCACGATGTATCAAGAGATAACCCCAAGGTAACGTAGCTGTTGCAATAGTGAACAAGCAGGGAGTGCTGGCTTTAAAAATGCGATTCAGTCTGAAAAAAAAGGAAAAGCAATACTGCCTACAAAAAAATATTCTGCTTTTAGTGAAGTCGCTCAGAGCTTTTAGATGAGATTTCCTTCTTCTTTCTCTTTTCCTTGAATATAGTCAGCTAGAGAAGTTATGTCTCCTTCCGCTGGGATGGTTCTGTGGAAGTTTGATGTCTTGGATCAAAGAAAACTGGAGGTGTAGAATTAGCTAATATTTTAAAAATAAATGTCAGTAGAACTTTTTAGTTGTAAGAAGTTGTTTCACTTAGAGTTTCATAAAAAGTCTTAGATTAGTGGTCTTTTCCTTTCTCTATCACAGTCCGCCCATCCCTAATTATCACAAGGCTCCAACACCCTTGTCATTAAGCTCCTGCTAAGGTAGTTGGACAACTGGAGGGGGTAGGTTGGGAACATTATTATATGCTTCAGCCACCCTCTTTCCCTACCGTGACAAAAGTTTTGTTCTGCTATAAAACTGCCTACAGGTTCATCTTGAGTGGGGGGGTGGCAGGGTGGTGGTGCATGCAGATGTGACAAAATAATCTCTGAGAAGGGGAAAATGGCATATGAATATATAGAATCTGAAAACATGCATCGGGAGCCACCGGAAAAAGTCTTACAGGATGGTGAAAGAAGTGGCGTCAGTGGCTGCTGACGGGTAGAGAAAGCTGAAGAGGGGAGGGCTGAGGGTGCTGCACAACCCTCGGCTGTCCATGAGAACGGACAGGCAGCACCTTAGGTGTGTTTCATCTGGTTAAAATCACCATTTCAGAAGCACTGAAAAAGTTAACAATTGTGCTTCCTTTCCCCTCTGGTTTGTGTTTTTCTTCACAGCTTAGGTACCATCTCCCAGGGCAGCCCAGTCTTGGGGATCCTCATGCCAGCTCAGACCAGCACTTCTTCACCGGCTTAGGACAGGCACCATGGCTCTGAAACTCAATATGTGGGAAAGCAAACAAGCAGGAGTAATGCAGGTTGCATTCAGTCCAACCCAGAGCGAGCAGACCTTAATTCAAGGAAGGGTTCCTCAGTGTGGAAGAAAAGCAGAGAAATTTTAATTATCTTCACTCAGGCGCAAGAGTTTACAAGGCCTACAAAAGAAAAATGGAAAGAACGAGAAGTTGCCAGAATAGCTGCAAAGAGGGATTGCTCAAAGATGCAACTGAAAAAAATACCTGTACAATAATTAATTAAGCTTCAAAATGTCCCTCTGAGGTAGGTAAGTATTATTAAACAAGAATATACAGAATTAATTAAGGTTTGCAGGGAAAAGAAAGGGCAACAACAACAACAAAAAAAAGCTGAACAAATTAATGCTAGCCAAAGGGGTAAGGAGAATAAGCATCCTACAGACAGAATCAAGGAAGAAACATATCGTAGGAAGAAAACATACCCATTAATAATGGAGCCATTATTGGAACTGATTGCCAATGCTTTCTTCATTATTGGAGCTGATTGCCAATGCCTCCCTGAGGGCGGGCAAAGATGCCAGACTCTTTGCAGGGAAGAGGAGCAGAGAAGGGCATTACACCCTCGCTTAGCTTATCTTTTCCTTTATGCTGACATTCTGTCAGGCAGTCACCTCATTTTCAGGCTTCCTTTGGAAAGTGTTTTAAGGAAGGCTGTAGAGATGCAGGCTCAGGACACCTGCAAGGTACCTCTAGGACTCTATCCCTCAGCATCAAGACCCTCCCTGTAGCACAGATATTAAGTACTTTCATGGAGGTTTCGTGGGTGCTGCCAATCTAGTAGTATAGCTATCACTGCCAAGAGATAAGAGAATTGCTAGACCCACATGTCTTTACATTCCAAAGGTAAGTTATTTCACTAGGGCATGGAAGGCCAAGTATGCCCATTAAAATAAAAACAGCTTAAAACCAAAAGACCTATGTGCAATTTTCTTGGTAAGAGAAGGAGAGACAGAACCTAGTATATCAGCCACCATCACCATATCTTGAAAAAAAGATTTAGTATTATGCTGCTAAACAGGTGTACTGGGTGTGGCTGGGATGGAGTTGTTTTTCTTCATAGCAGCCAGTAGGTGCTGTATTTTGGATTTGTGACTAAAACTGTGTTGATAATATATTATTGTGGAGCAGTGCTTGCATACTGTTGGAGTTTTCTCTTTTTCCTACACTGCTCCTCCCAGAAGCAGACTGGGGATGGACCAATCCAAGAGATTGGAACTCTGAGGTCTAAAGAAAACACTGGGCTGATATTTGCTGAAGATAGTCATCTGACTAATAGGGATGAAGAAAAAGTGGAGGCATTCAATGCGTTTTTTACCTCAATCATTAATAATGCTGATGAACTTGGGCTGCCTGGTCCCCTGAGTCGGAGGACCATGAGTGTGGGAACAGTGATTTTCCATTTGTGGACACTGAAATTGTAAGGAGCAGCCGTATCAACTAAATGTTCACAAGTCCATGGGCCTGATGGGATTCCTCCCAGAGTACTGAAGGAGTGACCAGATGTTATGACAGGACCTCTCTTGATCATCTACCAAAGGTCTTGGGAGTCTGGGGAGGTCCCTGCTGACTGGAAACTAGCCAGTGTTATTCCAATCCACAAAAAGGGCATGAGGGAAGACCCAGAGAACTACAGACCTGTTAGTCTAACCTCAGTTCCTGGAAAAATTATGGAGAAGATTATACTGGGTATTGTTGAAAGCCATTTAAAAAATAATGCAATCATCAGGTACAGTCAACATGGGTTCACAAAAGGGAGGTCCTGTTTAACTGATTTGATATCCTTCTATGACAGGGTTGCCCACCTAGTGGGTAAAGGGAAGGCAGTGGATGTAGTTTTTCTGGATTTTAGTAAGGCTTTTAATACTGTCCCTCACAGCATCCTTTTGCACAAGTTGTCCAACTGCGGGATAAGCACACTGGGTGAAGAACTGGCTGAACAGCAGGGCTCAAAGGGTTGTAGTGAATGGGGCTACATCTGGCTGGGGACCAGTCACCAGCGGTGTTCCTCGGGATTCAATTCTAGGGCCAGTTCTGTTCAATATCTTTATCAATGATCTGGATGCAGGAGTTCAATGCAACATTAGCAAGTTTGCTGATGATACCAAACTGGGAGGTGCTGTTGACTCTCTCGAGGGACAAGAGGCCTTGCAGAGAGTTCTAGATAGGTTGGAGCATTGGGCAATCATCAATGACATGAAATTTAACACGAACAAATGCTGGATTCTGCACCTAGGATGTACTAATACCAGGCACAAGTACAAATGGGGAGAGGAGTGGCTGGAGAGCAGCCCTGCAGAAAGGGATCTGGGGGTGCTGGTCGGCAGCAAGCTCAGTACGAGTCAGCCGTGTGCCGGGGCAGCCAAGAGGGAAAAACACACCCTGGAGGGCATCACACACAGCATGACCAGCCGCTCAAAAGAGGGGATTTTCCCACTGTATTCAGCCTTGGTGCGGCCTCACCTTGAATACTGTGTGCAGTTCTGGGCCCCACAATTTAAGAAGGATGTTAAAAGTCCTTGAATGCATCCAGAAGAGGCAACAAAGCTGGTGGAAGGGCTGGAAGGAATGTCCTATGAGGAGCGGTGTGCTGGTTTTGGCTGAGATAGAGCTAATTTTCTTCATGGTAGCTAGTATGGGGCTATGGTTTGGATTTGTGTTGAGAACAGTGTTGATAATTCAGGGATGTTTTAGCTATTGCTGACCAGTGCTCACCCAGAGCCAAGGGCTTTTCTGCTTCTCCCCCCACCCCACCAGCGAGCAGGCTGGGGAGGCACAAGGAGTTGGGAGGGGACACAGCCGGGACAGCTGACCCCAACTGACCTAAGGGAGATGCCAGACTATAGGACATCATGATCAGCCCATAAAGCTGGGAGAAGAAGGAAGGGGGGGACATTGGGGGTCATGGTGTCTTGTCTTCCCAAGTAAGCATTAGGCATGCTCGAGCCCTGCTGTCCTGGAGATGGCTGAACACCTGCCTGCCCATGGGGAGTGGGGAATTAATTCCTTGTTGTGCTTTGCTTGTGTGCACAGATTTTGCTTTCCCCATTAAACTGTCTTTATCTCAACCCATGGCTTGTCTCACTTTTGCCCTTCTGATTCTCTCTCCCATCCCACTGTGAGGGAGGTGAGCAAGCATAAACTAAGCGTGGTGTTTAGTTGCTGGCTGGGGTTAAACCACAACAAACTGCTAAGGACTTTGGGCTTGTCTAGTTTGGAAAGAAGGAGTCTGAAGGCAACCTCATTGCTCGCTACAGCTTCCTGAGGAGGTGGAGAGGGAGATGCCGAGCTCTTTGCCCTGAGATTCAGTGATAGGATACGTGGGAATGGTTCAAAGCTGCACCAGGGGGTGGTTAGACTGGATAATAAGAAGCATTTCTTTACTGAGAGGGTGGTCAAACACTGCAACAGGCTTCCTAGAGAGGTGGTTGATGCCCCAAACTTCAGTGTTTAAGAGGGATTTGGACAATGCCCTTAATAACATGCTTTAATTTGGTCGGCCCTGAATTGGTCAGGCAGTGGCACTAGGTGATCGTTGTAGGTCCCTTCTAACTGAAATAGTCTGGTCTATTCTCTTCTCTCTCTTTTTTTTTTTTTTTCCCCTTAAAAATTGTCCAAAAGCCAAAAGATCTTATGAATGTATTTGCAGTTCAGAGTTACTTGACACACTTGTGCAAACAAATTGCAGCTCATTTTTTTTGCAAACAGTTTGCTGCAAATGCTCATTTAGGGAATTCATTATTCTCAAATCATGTTTTGATGTTTGTAATCATTCACCTACTTACGCACTCAGATGCCACAATGATAATTAGGAAGATACTGTTGTTTCTTTTCCCCAACTGGATGACCTAACATGAATAGACAGAAGTGGTGCCTCAGCAAATCTCTGGGGCTCATCATTCTCCTAGGGAACATATGGAGAAAGAAAAAAAAGATGAAGATACCCTGAATAAAGTAGAACTGCAGATTTGTTGGGTTTTCATACTTGTCTGGATTCTCAAATAAAAAAAATAAATTTAAAAAGCTGTAAAATATTTTCATTTCAAGAACCATATACATTATTTTCAACTACGCAGTATGTTTTTCCATTAGCAATTATGATCATGGAAAGTATCAACCAGGATTTGGCTATATAAATACAGCCTTCCAAAGAATCCAGGCATCTCTAAGATTTGTTTTGACTGCCTGAAATCTGGCTAGAGAACAAAAGTACATGGCATGCAATCTTTATTTTTTTCCTTGAAAACATTAATAGTTTTGCAGGTAAGAAAACTTTATGAAGAGAAAACTTGATTATTGATACCAGAATAGTTGTACTAGACTTATTATAACTTGTACTGGCAAACCTTTACAAATCAGGCTATATCTTTGCAGAATCCTAAAAGCAAATAATTGTTCCTTTGCATGTGATACATATGATGAAGAGGACATAATGATAACATATGTTTATGATGCTTTTGGCTTTTTTGGTCTAAGAGAAGGAAGAAGTTGATTGCTTCTTTTAATAAATTAAATGTTTTTGTTAATTAAAGAAAACGTGGAAGTTTCTACTTTCTGTTACCCAAAACCACATTCAGACCCCAAAGATCCAAAGAAGATAGCACCCCTAACCACCAAACAGCCACTTACATTTCTATAGAGTCTAAAAAGCTGCTTTTGACATTTTTAATTTACTTTGGGTTTCTATTTTATTTTAGAAAAATGCATGTATGCGTTGATTATTGTTTATGCTGTTCTTCTACAGCATTAGATAGGCACTGCAAGTTGTAAATAACCTTCATATGGTGCATTGTAGAGCGGAGAACCATACACTTGAGACCTAGACAGCCAACAAGACTTTATTCTCAAAGATTAAAGGCCCTTGTACAAGAAACCTGTGTGGTGTAATTATAATCTTTATTTCAGGAAAGGACCTTTGTAAGGTATTCCTGGTTTACTGAGGTGTGATTTTGAAAGAATGAAAGGATGCTCTGTTTAGAAGTAAAGAGGTAAGCATGGATGTATTATCAGAGCCATAAGCCATGTCATCAAAGCCTGCTTTCTTCCTTTCATTCCTCAGAAAACCCTCAGCTTCAGCATTTACGAAATTATTACTGAAAATACTTTTTCCATTCATACAATAAAGATTTCAAGGAAAAAAAAAACAAAGACTGAAAAATATTCTACAGAAGATTTTGGTTACTTTGGTCTAGCTGATGTTTCCATGAAAGAATGAAAATTGTGGCTGCATCTTAAAAATTTGAAATTAGCAGCTTCTCTTTGAAACTTCTAGTTGCAAATCTTGTATATCCTTTGTACAAATCTGCACTTGTTTGCCTAATACCTTTATAATTTCAGTAATGATGTGTCTTAGGTACAGTACAGCAAGGTCCTGTATAGTGTTGCAGCTAATTTGTAACACAAGTCTTTTAACAAAAAAAAATAATAGTTGTAGAGATATTCATAAAAGTGTAGAAATATTTATGCAGCAATTTTAAGCTTAAGTTCAGAAATATAAAATCACTTTTAGAAAGACTGTTAAGAAGAAAAAATCTCCAATGACTTTTCAGTTCCTACAGTGACTCTTTGAGCTTAATTAAGCTGAAAATAATATTTTTAAATCTAGATGACTCATATAGAACAAATCTGTTTAGACATTTAAACCAGAATTCCAATTCTTATTAAACTCTGAAACTAAAATGATGTAACAGGAAAGAGTCTGGTTAAAACAGCTAGTAGAAAGAGGTAAAACTAACTTTAAAAATATTTCTGAGGTTTTCCATCTACATGAAAAAGGCAGTTGGAGTACACTGTGTATGCATTCGACATTCTGCATATTCAGAATATTTGAGACAAACCCAGGAAAGTGGTGAGCCAGAGAAAGCATAAGAGAGAAAGTATCCCTATCAAATCCAGACAAGCCTGAGGGAAGTATGTATTCATCTTTCTATGAAATCATAAAGACTGACTGTAGGAAACTCTCTTAATTGCACAAGCAATGCTTTCTGATCCTCTCCTCAACTTTGTTGATTCAACAGCACTCCATCTATTTATTTTTCTGACAAGCAACCACTGGATGACTTCGAAGGAAAAAGGCAAACAAGAGGAGAATTAACTGTCCATTTCAGCGATGCTTCTGCAGCGTGATGATGGCACTGAAAAGCTTTCACCATAAGGAAAATGAAGTTGTGGATTTTGGTAAGAAATTTAATGTATTTATTTTTCTTTGACAGCTTTAATGGGCCACAGTGATACGGAAATTTAAAATTCTTACAGTGTTTGTTTATATAGTGTGTTACGGTGTGATACGGTGGGATATCATTTGGATTTTATCTTCTTACATACATCTGAATGTCAACCTCAAGATAACTCTGAACTGATCTAATCTGAGTGCCTAATTTAAATACTCTCTTTTCTTTCTATTCCAGAGGAAACAGATGGAAGTAGCTTTCCATGTAAATAGTCTAAGAGCAAAAGCCAACATGATCACATTGGAAGAAATCCATAGGCTGTCTTGTGCAATGCTACTACACTGCTCCTCTTCTATAGACAAATAAAAATTTTGCTAAATTTTGAGTCTCTTTATTACTTTAATCTTCTTTCCTTTTGTTTGTAGTCTTGATTGCATGTGGGAATTCATATCTGTGCTTTTAAAATGAGTTTTTTGAAGTATTTTGTGAACTATGCACTGACATCTCACAGATGTAGTCCATGCACCACAGATTTGGAAAAAAACTAAGCAATGCCCAGGTTTCCAAGTGAGTTTATATAAAGCTTACCTTTACATAAAAGTGTAATCTGTAGAGAAAAGAAAAAAAATAAAAGTGAAAAATTATTCAAGGATCAGTGAGCAGTTACCCATGCTATACTAAACAGACTATACTCAGCCATCAGTTACGTTATTTTGCCCAGCTATAATTGTTTTAGCTATCTCTGATAAAATAAAAGATCTCCACAGAGATACCCACAGACTGCCACATGACCATGGTTACCACTTCAGAGAAACACCATTTTGTATGTATAGACTGATTTTTATGTAAGTGAGCAGGTTACATATCGTGTCCTTCTTTTTCTTTCTTACCTCTCCAATATCAATATAAAGGGATGTAAATTCAGTCTGATCCCTAATTGTTGTGGATAGGACACTGTAAGACAAACAGAAGTGAGAAAAAATAAAACAAAGGCCCAGGTGATGCTATGACAAACAAAAGACAAAGGACAGTTTCACAACTTCTCAAGGAAAAAAAAAAAAGAAAGTAAACAGAAGGTAATGTTTCTTGGATTCTCCCATGACAAGGACGTACAAACATAGTCAATTGGATATTAAGACTATGGTAATTAGGAAGCAAAGACTGAGCAGACCGAGAGGCTGAGCAGAAGCGAGGTGGCAAGAATCTCTGAGCAAGGCACAGAAATCCCCCTTCCCTTGCAGGCGGAAGCCAGGACAGAGAGGTCATGAGCAAGACATCACTCTTCCCGGATGTAATCTGTATTGGTTTGCTACTCCATTTCATTTAACCTGCCAATAAATCAATGTATCCTGGATGACCGAAATTGTCCAGGGTGTTGCTTGTTGTTTCTGCCCATCTGCCTGCGCCTGCTCGTGTAACACGAGGAAAGAGCCAAAGTTCAGCTCTAAGCAGAGCACAGTGCTTGATGGCTGGAAAACTCCAGACACTAAAGCAGGGAGAGACGTAGAGCCAGTCAACAGGAAACACTATGGGGGGAAGTAACTGAATTTCCACCCCTCTTCAGAGCTCCCGTTCTGGACCAGAAATTAAAGAAAAGCTTTCTCTGCTAAAATCCCAACCCCAGGATCCTTCGAAAGAAAAAGCACCTGCCACTATTCTCTGACAGCAGAGAGAAGGCCATTTTTCTTTCTTTCTTTTCTGAAGTAGGCTAGGAACTGCTTATGTGGGAGACAGCTTTAATTGCCTTCTCAGCTAAGCAGATTCACACATTCACATCTTTCATTCATTTACATCTTTGCTCCTAAAAAAATGCCCTAGACAAAAGACTCTGGGATATCCCCCCCCAAAGCTCACCCCTATCTGCTCTTGGAAATGGGTGACTAGCAGTTCAGTCAAAATGATGGGGCAGAGGGCAAGTAAGAAGGCCTGAACTGTGGATCCCTTCCACTTGTTTAACTAGAGTCCCACCACCTCAGAACCTGGCTAGGTCTGTAACAGGTTTGTCTGCTCTCAGACTCTAAACCATATTGATTTCACACCTAAAAGTCTCTGGTTCTTTTAAATCATGACTCTGGTGAAGACTATCTCTTCCAGAACATCTGGTGAGCACTCAGGATAGGCATCCCTGCATTTCATATAATACCGCATGGAAGTGAGAAATAGTCAGGACTTGTGTGCTGAGCAGGAATATCTCTGTTCACATGAAAGTCATTCAAGCAAATAGCTGCTGCTGTTCTATTATTCGCAAGCATTGAGTTAAACTGGTGTCTGGCCAATGGTGTGAAAATAACTCTAGTCTTCAGTGTACTGTCTTATATACAAAAAATGTACGTATACCAAGTGAACTTATTTGAATGCGTTGGTCTCCATTTTTAGTCACTGCTATCACCATTTCATGACAGTCATTTGTCACAAATAATTTAGTAGATGTGTATGTGTTCTCTCAGCCCTAACTGTAAAGGACACATTAAGATCTTTGTAATAGCCTATATGCCACAGTTTTTGGGAACAAATCCATCCCTATGCCATATTATATTAAACAGTGTTCCATTAATAATGTTATATAATTGGTCATACCAGCTCACATAATAACTTACTACAGTTGTTACAGCAGAAATGGAGATAGAAAGGATCCTTACCTGACTTAAAGACATATTTTGGTTGCAGACAAAATGGATTACTCCTAACTTGGATACCAGAAGCACAGATTTGTTCTTATAAGCTGTCACATCTGGGAACAGCAGGCAAAGATGAACTGTTTCCTTAAAATACTGCCCTAATTTAAAAAATTTGAAATTGGGAAAAAGAAATGTTTAGAAAGAGGTGCTACAAGAACTTTCTGTAAAATACCTATCCAGTGAAACTTTTAAAGATTTCAAAAATGCTCATTTTCCACAACAGGGCAGAAAACAGAAACATTTGACAATCTGTACCCAAACAAATAAAGAAATTAAATGGAAAGTTGTTGGTAAAAGTCGCAAGGTGCTGATCCAGAGAGATTGGAAGTTGCTTCTTGCATGTGGGACATAAGGTCCTTTAAAACCTATTGTGAGGAAGCACCTAAGTCTCCAGAGTTCCTGAAGCTGAGAAACATTTCCTGACAAAAGTTCAGCTGAAATAGCTATACATCCATTTAAAAATTGACTGTGCTGCTCAGCACTTCCTAAACAAAAAATGGCCTCATTCATGCTGAGCCTGTATGCCTGAGCACAGTAGAAAAGCACCATTTACTGCTGAGATGAAAAAAGATTGTAAGAGTCTCGGTGGTTTATCCTGATGAAGAAGACAGCATTAACAGAGAACATACCACATTATACACCACTGCCATGTTATTCTTCAGGAAAGTCCCATAAAGACATGAAAAAGTTCCTAAGACTAGTAGGAAGAGGGAATCTGCAATTATTAGTAAGGAGATTGCAGTCTACTTCCACTAACATTTTTTAATCTCCTTCCAGTGTTTAGCTTGCAGGACAGTAGGGCATTAGTGAAAACCAACTAACCCTTCCATTCTACAGCAGTATTGATAGACCCAGAGAAAATTGTGGATTTGCATTGGAGTGCACCAGCTTATATTGTGGTACCTAGAAGAGGCCAGGAATGCTCTTAAAGGAATTGGTGAGCCAAGATGAAGAAAATGAGAAATGGATGACAGCAAATTCCAGGCTTGTCTCATATATGTTTGTGCTGCAGTGCACACCAGATATCCTTTTGTTTCAAATCCAAAGTTGATCTCCCCAAAATTTTATCTGAAAATGCTTAGGCATAATATACTGGGATTTATTATACATTTCTGTTTCTGTTTAACTAAATAATGATAAGTTCAGGAAATGTACAGAAACTTTTCAGAAATGTTATGTTTCCTGTAATTGCTGCAGTGGAAGAATGGTATCCAGAGGGAGAGGTTAATCCTGAGATACTGGTGTATATCAGCCTGTACAGCAAAACCAATACATTAAATAAAGCCAAAGGTGAATCATTTTTCTTGTAATTTTGATTTTTTAAAGGTTGCTCACAGCCTTATTTGGCAACTCTTGCTTAACCGCAGCAACAGTGAACCATAGCAAGGCTACTCTGAGAGAAGAATTTGGGTGAAAGTAGTAGGATATAAACCTGTATTCAATTTGGGTTTGAGACTTCTAGTGTTTAAAGAAAACTACTTTGTGTTATTTGTTTCGTTTTCTGGAAAAAAAATCTGGAGAATCCTCAATAATGTTAAATTCCACTAGAAGGAGTCTGAATTGCCAGGTAGGCTACTACAACATGGTAGTATCTTCTTTAGTAAAGAAAATAATGGTATTCATGTACACTCATTATTTTCTGAGAAGTATGCACTGTGGCACAGAGTGAAGAAAAGGGGCATGCCCAGCTGAGAACTAGAGACTCATGATATCCTTGTATTCTCACAGGTGTTCCTCCTGTAATGTCTGCTTTAAGAAAGGGTATTCTTTTATTCCTATCTTCACTTCTAGATGTTCAATATTTAGTGACAATATAATGAACACCATACGTTACCGACCGCAGCCAGGTATGGTGCTGGAAAGCTCAGCTGAGCTTTTTTCCCTGAGGACTTTGACTGACCACTCTCCTAGCACTAACAAATGGTGGCATATTTTTGTGATTGGGATTTATGTTCTTGTGGGGCTGATCTAAGAACAGTAAACTCATTTTTAACAAGTGACCTAAGCTACATTTGAATTCAGTCCTCCAGAAAATTAAATACCAGAGTGTTAAATTGCGCTAGACTGTAGTCCATAAGGCAGGTTCTCATAGACTGACTAGTGATCAAAATCTAATTAGTCTGTTTAGTGAGCCTAGCGTGTTCCATTGTATTTGCTAAGTCAAGAAATTATATCTCAGAAATTATGCACTCCTGTAGTATGCCTTACAAACACAGTACTACTGTAGTTTGGGTAACCATTCTCGCTAGACTTTGCTTAATAGACCTTATATTTTATGTTTTCAATGAACAACTCATACAGGGTTGAGCCAAGGGCTTAATCACTCTTAATACAATAAAGCAGCACTTTAAAATATTATTAACCTCATCTGTCTAGATTTGGAACTAATAGACCATTGTGTGTGTATTGTCTTTATCCCTGCCAGTTATGTACATATTTATTAATCCACTCTTCCAGAGGAAAAATTTCTAAAGGAAAACCAACAGTAACCTTCAAGTGAGCGGGCACAGGTTAGAAGGGCACTAATTAAATGTCAGACTTGACAGATTAAAATTATGAAATTTAAAATCACCGTGGAGCTCTTTGTCATTGTCAAATTAGGAGTCAGTGTGATGAGGAGCACAGAAGTGAATGGTTTAATGGATTGAATGGGAATGTGGCTTAGCAGCAGCCTTTTCTTGAATTCAGATCAGCCTGTAGTTCAGATCAAAGGCTGCTAGTTCAATTTCACATTCAAAAAGAGTTGTAGCTTACCTGCATCAGTAATAGATGTGTGTATATGTATGTAGGTTTAAAAAAAAAAAAAAGGAAAAAATGAAGACAAATATGTTTCATGAGAAATAATTTTTGCACAGATGATTTATGCATTTAGATTAGAGTAGTAACATCATTTTTCTATTATTTGGCTGTGGGGTATTTAATGAGATATTTTTGAAGTCAAAGTGTTCATGCACTGCTCATTATTTGTTTTTGAAAGTAACTTTCCTGTTTAGCAAAGTGGAAGACAGGGAATATTTAGTGTAGGATAGGTTCTGTTAAAGAAACAAGATTAATCTCAAGTGAGTGAGCCACATCCTCACAATACCTGTTCTGTTATACATTAGGAAGAATGCTGCTGACTTCAACAGAGTTTACATCAATACACATGAATGGTATTGAATAAAATGGAAAATGGGATAAATAAAATGTCATGGATCAAAACATTGTTTACATCTAAGTCTGCTTTATGAGGAAATGCACTTAAATGATTGATATTGTTAAAAGTTTCATTTGCACACACATATATATATACACAGATGTACATGCCTAAATATTTATATCTATAAAAAGTGTATGCAATGTCTTTCAGACATCAGTTATAGAAAATCTAATGATCTGATTCCTGGAAATTAGGTCTGTAAAGTATGAAATTAAAATATTTCACTTTCTTAAGTCATTACTTTCATGTTTGCAAAATGTTCTAAACCCCTTGCCTCCTTTCTGAAACAAATCAGAAAATTGTTACGCAGCCATCCTGAAAAACTTCTAATAAAGGATCTCTTCATTCAAATATAGTTTTGAATGATATAGAAGTTACTATATAACAGCAACTGAAATCAATAGCATCAGATTTTAAACAGGATTTGGTAGTTATTTAAACCAGTGGGAAGTCTTTTAAACCATTGGGAATCTTTCTATTGAATTCAAAAGATGTTGGATCAAAGCTGAATTCTTTAATCAATATATCTAAATTTACATTACAAAAAGCATCAATAAAAATGTCAAGCTATTAATCGCATTCATAATGTTTGGGGGTTTTCTTGAGACAAGTGATACGTTATGACAAAATTATGCCAGGTAACTCTTGTCCCATGCTCCAGTTTCATCCAGGCACTGCTTAAGACATTTGACAGAACTGGCATCTTCAATTCAAACACTGATTTGGAGTGAGATGTCTTTAGCATACTGTAAACCCCACAATCAAGGCATCTACCTTCCACCTCAATGTGCACATGCATTGAACAAGAAGACAAGACTGAATGTGAGTCTACAATAGCATTTCTGGGCAATACTGCTCAGTATCTTCATGTGAGATCACTCAAATGTAATCCTAGCAGATCTCAGGTAAATTACTAATCTGTTGTGATCACTAACACCCCAGGCAGACACAACAGTTCTTCAGCCTTTAATTGGAGAAAATTTCCTTAATTCCCAAACTTTAGCCAGGTTTCTAACCTTTCCTGAGCAAGGTCGAAGAGATGAGAGGGGACACATCACTACTTTTCAATAATCTTAACAAAAAGAGGACTGTAGAACAATTACACAGCATCAAGAAATGATTTCTTGAAAAAAAGAGAGGCATCAACTAGTGCCATCAACAACAAAATGAGAACCCCTACATATTTTACCTACTGCAGTGACACTACACCAAAGATGACGTTCTGGAAAAAATGTCCCTACACCTTTAATAGCTCACCAAGCATCAAAGGACTAAAATTACTGGAGATAAAAAAGTGCATTTATCCTCTCTTCCCCATCCTACATTTACAGAACACACATGAACTAAACACACTGATTTCTAACTACAGTGCAACCAGAAATCCCCAGAAAAGGGGAAGAAAAGTAATTTAGGCTAATCTGAATGAGACAGTCTAGAGAACTGCAATTGGATTTTGTGGATGATATGGTAGAGGCCAAAAATAGTGCTATGATTGAATACTAAAGGGAACTACAAACCAAACTCACCAGAACAAAACAAAATTAGATGAAACTAAACTAAACCAGGATCTCTGTGGATGACCTAGTAGATTTTCTTTGTATGACTTCGACCATTGACCCTTAAATTATACAGGCTTTCAGTCACAAAGTCATTTGCAAACAAAGGTGTTGGGTGAGGAAGAAGCCACTAAGCCTAGGCACCAAGAGGAGCACTTTCAAAGCAAGAGATAGACAACTGCTATAAAACCATATTCAAGTGATTTATCTCATGAACAAGAAATTCCATGGGGGGTAAGTATTCCAGTTTGTTTAGCCATCTGAGTTAACCCATGTGAACAGTTTTTGCTAGAGATATCAAAGGATTTTTAATTTGTTCTGTAAAACATTAGTCAGCATGGTCACTTTTTGGCATGGGAACAAATACGGCATGAATGAAAGAACAAAGAATAGAACTGAGAAGTCAGTTCTGTCATGGATTCTGCTAATTGCTCTCAGTAAACTAGCAAATACTTGTGTTTCTGAAGAAGTAAATAATAATTGTCAGTATTGGCCATTAATTACGCAGTAGCCACTGAATATCTACACTTTAAACTTCAGTGAGAATTTCTTCTCTTGTAAGAAATGGTTTCAAGTTTTGCAAAGAAAGCAGATACTTCCACATTTAAATACATTTATATCCACATGAAGTTAATAAAAAATACCAGTCATTCTAAAGAGGTTATGATGCCAAATAAGTGACATTTATTAAAGGCCTTTTCCTCATTTTTCTCTTTTATGAACACTTCCTAAATTATTTAAAAAATGCCAGAGATTCCTCTTGAGTTCAAAACTTTCATTTGCCAGAGTCATGCATTATTTATCCATTCCGAAATATCACAGTGACATACATTTCCAGTACATTATCTTATCAAGGGGTGCAAGTCACTTAGAAGACAAAACCTTTAGTGCTGCTGTGTGTTGGCTTTATTTTAAAGGGGGCTGATGAATCCCTCCTTGAGAAGAGCCATCTGTTTTGTAAAGCCCCGCACTGACAGGCCTCAGCAGGGAGCTCCGAGAAGATTCAGGTGTCCTCAGCCAGCACAGGAGACATCTACACAGTGACCGCTCCTGTGGGACAGTCCAGTGAATTGTCTCTTTCTCTGGAGCTCCCCAAGGAGGGACCGGGCCTTTACATGGCCCTTTGCTCAGACCCATGACGAAGGAGGTACAAGCTTGCCTTGGGGTCTGTGTCAGCACAGGTTAGGTTGCTGTACTGGGCTGTGCAGGTCCACCCAGGTAGATCAGCTTAAGGCCACTCCTGCTGTGTACCATGTTCTGCACCTTAGTTTTGAAAATATTGGCAATTCTATGTAGCATTAAACCTCCATTTTCTTGAAGGATTTCCTCCTTACTCCCCAGATTCCCACATTGGAATCCCTTTTCTTTGTTACCAGTCTTTGAGTTTAGGGGTGAAAGGATGAACGCTGCTCTTTGTTGTTGGGTTTGCTTAGTCAGTTGAGAGTTGCATGGAGCTATCTCTCCATATGCACTTCATCTGTAGTACGACCTGACATGACACTGTTGGGCTAAGGAAGCAGCACAGACCTGTGAAATGACTCCAAATGGCTGACCACCAGGTTTTTAACCCAACCAAAGTCTTTTAGATGTTTAGAAGGAGAAAAGGGCTACAAAAGACGCATCCAATGTGCAAAAATAAACCCAGTAAAGGTGTTTTTTTTTAAAGAAAACAGGTAGCAAAAATATATATGTCCCTCACCTGTGACTGCAACAAAAGTTTCTTGTGGTGGATGATGAAGGATATAATTTGGTGAACAACACATCTAACAGAGTCTGGGTTCCTGCAAACTTCTGACACAACTGATCTATTAGTTGATGACAAAGGGCAAAGGCTCACTGAAACTTTTCCTACAGCTGGGATATTCACTATATTTCTCTCTTGCTCAAGGTCACTGGTGTCTAACAAGGACTGAGCTTTTCCCTCAGTGGAATCCCTAGGAAGGTTTCTCTTCTGTATATAGCTATTTTACTCAAACCTATAGGAAATTAATATCTCTGAGATCTTTTCCCTCCTGCCAGCTATGGCTTACCCTTCCAAAGCTTTTAAAAGACACATAAAAAGAGAGAGAGGGGCACAAACACGGTAAATGCATAATCTGCTGCATGAAGGAAACCAAACATCATAATCATGGCCCAGAATGGATAGATGGTTTCCAGTGGATAGAGGATAACATTCAAGGAATATGTTTGTCATGCAAAATTATCCTTTTCAGACATACTCATACACAACACAGAACCAGCTGGGTTCCATGGCTCCACCAGTGATGCCAATATAACATAGCAGGGCACTTAGTCCTTTTGGCATGCAGCAAGTGCGTCCTGCCAGTTATATTTGGCAGCTGTCACTGGATTCAACCTCCATAAAGAATAACAGACAACCTGGCTCAGGGAATTGCTGGTGAGACATAATGACTTTTGCCTTTAGGTGACCTGAGCAAAGCAAGTCTACAGTTTACTTTCCTGTTGGCTCACAAAAGGGAGGACAGTCTGTAGCGCTCGAACAGCGTGCAGCTCATGAGCTATTCAAGTACAATTCTCAGTATGGATGATATTACACAGCCAGCAACAGGGTTGTGCTGGCATGGAGGCTGCTAGGTATGCTGACGTTCAGGCTGTGAAAATAAGTGAGCCAGCGGGAGTTGTACAGCAAATTTACCTTGTCCTGCAGTGGAGCAGTGCAGAGCCACAGGGAGACGCTTTCTTTCTCTTCCTGAGAGCTATCAGGGAGATCAGGAGGTAACTAGTACCTGATCTGGTGTCTCTCAAACATGTGAAGCTTTTGGAAGGAAAGTTGTAGGATCACGTAAGTGGTACTCTCACAGGTGTTAATAGTGCCATGGAAGTCAGTGGCACTAATTACATGAATGAGAGTTCGCTAATTTAATTCAAAAGTTTCAAAAGTCCTGTTCAGGACTGAGGTGTGCTGGTGGCCGCTCATTTCTGCCCAACCTGAAGGTGGTTAGCGCTGCCAGCAAGCTGCCTGCTCTCCCTCGTTCACTGTAGGCAAGGTCAGACTGACTCGCTTAAATGGTACAACCGTCTGTCCAAGCGAACGCAACCTGCAGCAAAATGGGGATGTTCACATGAATGCCTCCTTGGCAGAAGTCAGGAGCTGTTCTACAGAAAAGCAGTTACAAGGGCTATACAAAGTAACATCCAGCATTGCTGGACCCAGAAGAGGATGCTTGCCAGAATAAAAACATAAGGCCAGAAGGAAACACCTGGGTCACTGAGAGTATCCCCTGAGATCTAGGGCAGTGCATTGTATAATCTCTTGCATATATGTATTGAGCTCCCCCCTACTCCCAACAGAAGGCTGTTCCTGAAATTGAATGTTTCATAATAACGTAAGTGCTGAACAATCAGATACTAAAAATGTTCATTTAAGAGTCTGTATTAAATGATGATGATGAAGAGGTCAAGTAAGATTTGCTACTGTGATTTTTAAACTGTCATTCAGATGGTTTCTAATATAGGACAGAAGTGATCAAATTGGAAATCACCCATAAACTGAAAATAATTATTCTCACTATGATAAAAAAATTTAGCAGCAGATTGCTGTAAACCCTTAAAGATCAAAGAGGTACAGATAAGGCCACAAAAAACAATCTGTAAATTTGTAATCGTATATCCTTAAGGAGCCATATATCACTACAAAAAAAGAGACATTGCTCACTAAAATGGGCAAATTAATCAGACAGCATTAATTCTAGTACTGAAGCTGCTAATGCAGTTTAATCTGTACAGCCGTACTTTTGGTTATTGGGCACAGTATTTTTCCCTTTTTTAGAGGCCAGTTTGCTAGTACTGGTTTAATGAAGACTACATATTAAACCATAAACAAGGTGGATCAGGTCCCTATTGAGGGTCAGTGAGGTCTGATAAAATTTCTTACACTAGCAAAGGAAGTGGAGCTAGCTTAATTGTCTTCCAAAGCTTAAAAATACAAGATAGCATTTTCCAAGCAGTACCAAATAACCTTGGAGCTTAAAACATGATGAAAGACAACTGGAATTCATGTGTCTGTCTTTTTTATGGCAGAAGGGAAAGTGGAGGAATTAATACCTTACCAACATTTACATCAGAAATTTAAATATTTTTTAAAATGCCATTCCATTGTGAATGAGATTCAATACCTTGAATATCAAAAAAAAAAGCAAAAAAATACGTCAAAATGACTCAATACTACAAGATGTGTTTGTGCAGTCCATCCTCTGAGCCTCATGTCACACACCAAATATGAGAACCATTGCTTCCATCTATCATTCTCATAAATTAAGAACTGATAGTTCATCTGCAAAATTAATTGCAATTTCAGTCCAGATCCCAAGGTCTAAATGTGCCAAAAAAAAAAGAATTAGCCAGACTTACTAGCAGACTTACTACAGCCTGATGAATCATGTTGGCTAAGTGATGGTTGTAAGAAATCATATATTACTTTTATCCATCTATTCATCTGCTTTGTATATAAATAAAGCATGTAGTCTCTTTAAATAGATCTTTGTAGTCTTTCCAGAAGCTCTAAATAAAATCAATGAAAAAATCTAAGTATGAAAATTATACTCTCTTTACTTATGTGCTCCCCTAACAAAATTATAAAACCTTGGGAAGAAGCAGCAGATGAGTGAGAAGGGAATGATGGATCACCAGCCCCTATTAGGAGAGCAAGCTGGTCACCATGCAGCAGAAAGGGAGACCAAACTTGGGAAGGAGAGCCACATCTCCGTGCTCCAGGTGCTCCCAGGGTGCTCCCGGGGTAAATGTGAGCTTTACGTGAATGAGAAACTGGTCTGCAGAAATAGTAGCTGTATAGCTTCAGGCTACAGACACTTAAATTTAAGTGTCCACCTACAGTTCATTGTATGTGAGCTCCTTTTATGGAACAAATGGAGCTCTAGGCCTAGATTTAGTTGCCTGATCATAGTAGGTAACTAGTGCCAGCTGAACTCCCCTGGACTATCAAGACATATGTAATAGATACAAGGCAGGAATATGTGATAGTTGTGCCCTTCTAGCCCAGCAGGTAGAGGTCAGTAAACCAGTACATCCCAGCTGCCACTGCATGCTTGTTTGTGGGCAGCTGAACCAAACTCTAGAACTTCATTAGTTAAAATAGGCACTTTAGGCACCTACTTCCCATGTAGATGCCTGTCGTGGTTGAACCACAGCCAGCAACTAAGTACCATGTGGCCGCTTGCTCAATTCCCCCCCACTCAGTGGGATGGGGGAGAGAACTGGGAAAAAAAAAGTAAAACTTGTGGGTTGAGATAAGAACAGTTTAATAAAAAGGAAGGAAATAATAATGATAATAATAACAATAATAAAATGACAATAATAATAAAATCATCATCATCATCATCATCAAAAGAATTGGAATATACAAAACAAGTGATGCACAATGCAATTGCTCACCACTCGCCGACCAATGCCCAGCCAGTTCCCGAGCACCAATCCCCCCCAGGCCAAGTCCCCCCAGTTTATGTACTGGGCATGACGTCACATGGTCTGGAATACCCCTTTGGCCAGTTTGGGTCAGCTGTCCCGGCTGTGTCCCCTCCCAACTTCTTGTGCCCCTCCAGCCTTCTTGCTGGCTGGGCAGGAGAAGCTGAAAAATCCTTGACTTAGTCTAAACACTATTTAGCAACAACTGAAAACATCAGTGTGTTATCAGCATTCTTCTCATACTAAATACATACGTACATAACACTATACTAGCTACTAGAAAGAAAATTAACTCTATCCCAGCCAAAACCAAGACAACACAAATGTGTGAAGACACGTCTTCATCTGTGCTCTGAATCTCACTCTAAGGCTCCACCAGCCCTGTGCAGATATCTCATATAACCTCAGGCACCTCAGATAGCCCTGGACACCCATGCATGGGCAACTGAATGCAGCCTTCTATGTCTGGTGGCAGAGATCCTCTCCCAGGTGTATTGGTAAGACGTGAGGCACACCTCTGGAATCAAAATGGTTATAAACAGCAGTGACTACACTAGCATAACGCTCCTGTTTGAGATAGATACTTGTATTGCCAGCACTTTGCAAAATGTAATTACATCATATCCATCTGCTTTAGCACAGAATCAGGGAACCACTACTGCGCTGTGAAGGACAGTCTTACATCTTTAATCGTTCTGCGATGTTGGTGCTAAGTGACCTGTCTTCTAATCAAGGATGCAATGATACTGCATTTCATGTATAAAACCTGTGTGTACAAATTCATTCAACTGGCTTTAATTTGAAATATGGGCATTAGCAGCTGTACAATTTGTGACAGACTGATCATTTTTATGATGTGTCTGTTGGTATGGCCAATATTTTCTCTCTTCATCACCTGCACTTAAATCTTTCTTGCTTTTGGATGCTGTGCATGTGCAATGTGTAATAAAGAAACTGAATTACCTCTCACCCCTGGAGAAGGTGATCCTTCCGAATCAGCATGGTGGCTATTGGCAGGCAGTACACATCATTTGCATTGTGGCTGCCTGCACCCTGCTTGACCTACATATGAATACTGCAATTCACCTAATCCCTATTGCTTGCCCAAACAACTCCGATATAAAAAAGTATGATAATTGCTACTGCTACCTGTCACAGGCATAGCATCATACCACAGTATTCATGAGAGCTTTTGCAAAATGGTGCTCAACTGGCAAGAAAATTAAAGAGTTAATAAATTCAGACCCATTATTTTTCACTAACTGAACATGTAGGAAATAAAGGAGAGGTTTTCTTTTGGCAATAAGTTAGCTCCCACCCTCCTTTTGTTTGTTATTACAGTCATGGTTCAAAGCCCTCTACAAAAACAAGGTCCCACTTTATTATAGGACAGTCAGGTTCAGCGCACAGCTTGCAATAAAGAAATTAGCAAACCAGAAGCTGCAATTCTGTAGAAACACTCAAAAACGAAGAGGATTTAAAGTGACAAGATCCAATTAAATTTAATTACCCAAGCTGTATTTTCATTTTAACTGACACTTTTTATTAAGGAGCCACATGCACTAAAGCTAGAAACCTGGGCCAAATTGCATCCCAGTAATACAGTTATCTTATGCAAAATTCTGAGTATCTAATTTTCTAAAATGAAATTAGAGACATGGGGTTTGTAAAAGGTTCTCTTTGTCTGATACTATAAGATGCTGTTTGCAATGTACCTACACTACTGTATATCTATGCTACAGTAGCACATGATGTACCTAATAAAACTTATTATTGGGAAAGTGTCTTAGCACACCTTTATTATTTTTTAATGTGGAACTATTCAGTATAAGTCAGGGAGACTTAACAACTGCAAATCTAAAACTCTTGAAAGCTAAAACATAAAGTCTTTATGACTTTGACATGAGAAAGTTATTTATGAATCTTTTAATTTTAGGCTTAAACAGGCACATAAATCTGGACCAAATGATTATTTTAACTTCACCTTATTTGTCCCCATGGCAGCAAAGAGCAAAGAGGGGCTGCAGAGAACACCTACAGTGAGACTTACACTTGGGCATTCTTTCCATGCCTCTGGTTTTAAACAATATATAGCTAAAAATTTGAAACTAAAAAATTGAAAGGGAGCAGATGAATGGTTAAACAACTAATAAGGAAACAGGAGAAGGGACATATTTATTTAAGCAAGCTCAAGCCAGTGGGAACAGCCTAGCACCAATGAGGCACCTCAGCACCCGCACACCAAGCCTGCTGGCAGCCCTCCCCAACAGTATGATTAGCACTCCCCTGGGAGCAGGAGGAAAAGTGGGTGCACACCGTCCCCTCCTCCTTGGCAGGATCGTCATTCCCCCGTGAGTATGGCAACGGTCCTGCTCAGCCCTCCAGGTGACCTGCACTGCTGTGCTCCCCCCCAGCCATCCCATACAGCCCCTCGGGCTGGTGGGGACACGCGTGGGAGGAGAGGAGAGGAGAGGAGAGGAGAGGAGAGGAGAGGAGAGGAGAGGAGAGGAGAGGAGAGATGCCGGGATGTCAGGCTTCTGAGGGAAAGTGCTTTCCCATGTGAGCCATCTCCCTTACAGGTGCCCACAACAGCATTACCAAAACTGTTACCCCAAACTGCATTCATGACGGTGAAGCTGGCTTCCTTTTCTTTATGTACTGCTGCTAACTTCTCAGTTTTCTAAGCAGAAGAGGGCTGTGGCTACAGAGGCTTTGTTTTTGTATGGGAGAAGAGAGAGGAAGAGACTGGGATAGAGTCCCAGTCACTTTTATTTGTAAAGCATGAAAATAAAGGATGCAATTACCTGTGGGAGCAAATTCAGAGACAAAAAAATGATCTGCAAAGTATTTTGAGAAAGGAATGAGGTGTAGCCCCGGTTGGGTGGTTCTCCATGCAAAGTTTCAGTATCATTCCCCTTTGTAATTTTTCAGCTTAATTTCCTGTGAAAACAGTAAAAAATGGGGGTATTAACACCTACCAGATCAAACAAGGTGATGGGCAATACCTTGGCACTCTCTTCTATCCACATTAGGCCAGAAGAGTACAGCTACTGCAAGAATTAGCTTATTTATTTAACAATTTTCTATTTAATAACACATCTGAAATAAAAAAATAGTCATACACATCCTCCCCCAAAACAGAATAGCTTCTCTGAGGTAATGCCATACAAGTGCATTATGGGGATTAGAATGCAAATGCTTCTTACCATCACTTTCATCTCGGGGAGACTCCCTGGCTAATTGCGTGCCCCTGTGCACAACAGCCAGAAAACCCGGTGGTGAAGTGCTTAATTTTTGAGGGGATCTCATGGTCTGTTACAGAAAAGTTTATCTGGTGAGGGAGACTGGACCAAAGGGAAAAATGGGGCCATTAAGCAAACAAATCACAATTTTCACAAGATATTCTGACTGTATTCCCATACTGTAATTTTATATTTTCAGACTCAAGGTTGGTATACCTTGGAGAAAAAAAAAAAAATCCAGGTGCTCATATATTCCAAACCTAGGGGTATTCACAGCTAACTTAATGAATACTTTATCTCTCAGTAATAGAAATATGGCGATGGCACAGTCAGAAAGTATTCATCAAAGAACCACTGGGCTCACACAGCTAAGTTAGGCCGGTTACTGCAGCTAATAGCACCCGAGGGGACCATACGGTTAGCACCCTTTCGGGCTATCTCTGACCTCCTATGCTGAACAGCTGTCATGTATTCCCAAGGGCAGCCTATAGCAAGAGTCCAGAGAAAGTCTCAAACTTGCCTTCAGATCCGTAGCATGACTCCTTGCTGGATCTGCCAGCAAACCCCAAAACCATCACAGATACACATCAAAGGTCCTCTGTCAAACATATTCTTTTCATTCCTCCTTTCACATCAAAATTAATGAGGGAAGAAACAGTTTTAAGCAGAATGCAAACAGATCACTGTAAAACAAACTTTTTTTAAAGGGCAAGTTGAAGGAAAGGGAGAACATACACATGCAGAATGGGAAGAGCTACTTTACCCCAAGAACCAGGACTCCCTATCGGGGCTAACGCTAGTTCGTACATGGTTATAAGCTGTATGTGGATGAACTCACTTGTGCCCCATGCCTGCCCTTTTGTGACCCCCAGCTTCTCTGAGACACAGCTCCACAGCGCACCATGGGACAGCTGGGCAACAGGACAGAGGTCTTCACCTTCCCGGTGCAATTGCACTTCCATTCAGCTCTCCAGTCCCAGCAATCCTGACCAAAACATGGTTTGCCAGGTGCTCATTTGCCTCCAATTTCTTGCCTCTCTCTGCCTAAACAACACAGAAATTTATACACAGCGTACACCAATTCCATTGTTAATTATAAAAAGACTACAAACATGAGTAACTTTGACACATGATTCCTTCTAAAGATAACACACATGTTATAAACTGCCTTCAGTAACACTTGCTGTGAATAAGACCGCCTAACTCAGATCCTTTGAAACCCAGTCCTGCTCCTTGGAAGGACAGGGGAAACGCTCACAATGGTGTCAGTGGGTGTCTGGGATGTCAGCTTCATACTCAGAAAAAAATAAAGACAAGTAGAACTTGATTAACATCCTGGATAGTAACAAAAAAATACCTTCTGCTTTTCTACCAGCCTTTCCTCAAAAGCAGCAATAATGAAAAAAAAAAATTATCTTCCCTTGCATAAGGCAGTAATTTCTCTAACCTTTTCTAATTTTCCTATTATTTGTGTCACTTGTGATTTGAAATACTTATTAAATATGAACATTATAGGACATACAGAATAACCAAAGAGCTTCTTACTCTTCTGGTTGAGGGATATGTAGTGATGTGATAAATCAGTTTAAGCAAGGTATCAAACATCAAGCAGACTGTCAGAAAAAAAGGACAAGCTATTATACAAGTCATATGCATATTAATTTTGTAACTTCCAATTACCTGCTCAAAGACAGCTTCTTCCTTTATTACCATTCAAAATCCATTAATTAAAAATCACAAGTTTAAGAACAATAACTCAAGAAAAATATCCAAATTCAGCCCATAGCCACATATTTGTTTAGAAGGATGAATGACTGAAGGGGAAAAGCCCACCCAGCATCCAGTCACACACATACCATGAATGGCTCTAAAGTGCCTTTCGAGTGAGCAAACAAATCATGTAATTCTATCGTGTGCTGATTCAAAAATAAGTGCTGAGCAGACTCAGTTGGCTCTGCCTGGCTGTGGAGGGTGTCTCGTTTCTAGCGCCAGGGAGACTTAACAGGTTTGTAGTCATTTCCATGCTAGTCTGTAGAAACAACCATAGAAGTCTATGGAAGGCATTCATTAACGTTGGAAATGGGGGAAACGGCTTCTCTTGGGTGCATGAAAATGTGTCGTCTAGCTGGTTGGTGAGCCTTGCTCACAGGTTCTAAGTTAAATCAGTCTTCAGATTTGAGGTCAGGAGAAGATTTCCCAAGCTCCAGACTGGCTGTGCTTGCTGAGAGGCTCTTCATTCTTCCTGGGATCATCTAGGGGGTTTTTTAACAGGCCCCAAGTCATCGCAGGACTTTGGTGTTTGATGAGGCTCAGGACCTCTCCTGCTCTCTTCCTGAGACACACTTTTTTGTGAAGCTTGGTCTTTTCCTATAGGGTTAGGTCTGCACTGACTTGCTGAAAGTGGCAACACAGGCAAAGCATCCATTCATGTCTCAGGCTGGGTCTTATGTTTCAAACACAGAAGAGGGCAGTTTAGTTTTACTGTTGTTTGTGTTCTACATCTTCTATAAGACTTCAGTCTCCATGGTGGTCACCTTCAAGTCTACAAATTTTATTGCATATGTATATGCATGCATACCTGCATACATATAAAATCAATCAGAATGAAAAATATATACATAGTTAATAATGTGATTAAGAATGCTGGAAGTAGGTCTAAATAAATGCCAACACTTCATCAAGCAAAGCAGGATGGGGAGAAAATCCAGAGATCCCATTTCCTTGCCTGGTTAAGCTGTATTGTTATGCTCTGTCCTCCTTTTCACCACCCCCCCCCCACCTTTTGTACTAATCTTCCCTACATCTGCTGCCAGCTAGGCCAAGCTCAAGCAGCGGTGTCAATTCAAGGGTCAGAGAGGTCAGCGGTGACACCCGATTTAAGTGTTATTCACTCTGATGCCGTGACAAGACAGATACAGCGTGGCCTGACTAAAGTGATGTATGTTAAATTTGTTGCAAATTACTGGCATGATGGATCTATTGATGACCCATTGCAGCTGTCAGGATGTCTCTATCAGTCTCTCAGTTACGCTTTCTCCTGCTGCTCGGCCCCATCCCCCTCTGACTGCTCCCATCAAGCACAGGGTTACTTTATAGTCCCTGAGAAACTCAGGGTGCAAAGCACAGGGAAACAAAGCATCAACATCTGCTGTGAACCTGAGGAGCACTGGAAGTCATCTGAAAGAGGTGTAAAAGTTTGGTGGTTTATAGACTTGAGTCATTGTTCAAGTTCACATAATCCGGACACCTATAGAAAACTAATAGTTAATAATAGGTTTTCAGGTTAACTCTTGTCTTCATCCAAAGTATTGGAAACATGAATATTTGAGCTCTTGCTTGAAGTATCTCACTCATCTGAGAAATCTTCTGAAGGGGGACAAGGCCTCCTTTAGCTTTTGCTCTCAAATAAAGCAGAGAGATAACTGACCCGGACTCTTCACAGCAGAAACTGGGAGAGCAGAAAAAGGCAGACGGACACTACCCAGGACGTTCCCTTCCTACGGCTCCCTCCTCTTCAGAGCAGAGCAACGTCCAGCTTCTCTGGCAAGTGGCACTATAGCCATGGGAGGGAAGGGCAGCAGCCACTTCAGGATAGGTTCCTTGAAGAATCGCAGCTTGCCTGCTGCCCACCATGGCTTAGACTCTCCCCTTCGTGCCCCGTGGGAATCAAGGTGTGTGTGGGAAGCCACGTCTGACTTGTCTCTTTGCAATGTGGCAACGCTGGAGCTTGGGAGAGGCATGGAAGACTGATCTAGTGAAATGGAGTGAAACAGATGGAGACCAAATCCTCTCAAGTATCAGAGATGATTTCTACTTTCAAACCAATGTCCCTCCTAGGAGTGCTTGCTCCTGGGCAGGTGCAGTAGTAATTACAGAAGTACAGTCTTCTACACATTTTAGTACAGATAGAGGAAGGCCCTAGTCATGATGATAAATTATATCCCATTCCATAATTACATTTAAGGAGCACCTTATGCAAATTTCTCCTGTTTAAAGCATTTGTTTTGTTTGTTTGTTTTTTTTGCATTAACTCCACTGTAGCTCTGAGGCATCCTAAGTTAGTTTTGTTCTTGCTTCTAATTATCATCACTTTCTGCTGCTGCTGCTGCACCTTTTGTTCTTTCATTCTGACCCACAGATTGTCACCTCTTTGTTCTAGTGTTGCAGAGTTATTTTTAATAACAGCTAATTTCTTCACAAGCAAAGGGAGAGCGCAACTCATTTGCAGTCCCTGTATTCTTAAAAATTTGCATTGACAAGGGATGGCCCAGGTGCTTCCGTTCTGCTGTTTTCTCTTGGATTGCGCTAAATGCCACCCAGCAAACAGGGACATTCAGGGCTGTTGAAGTGTAGTACTCTAGCTGGAGAGGCTCAGGATATTCAGTGTGCAAGAGAGTGTCTGCAAATCTGAAGATGTTCTCAATAACACACATCTTGTAAAGGACTGTTAGGGAAAAGCGGGAGTGGAGACAACACTTTTATTACTTTCAGTTGAGCTTGTTGTTGGAAGACCAATATGGCTATTAAAATTCCGGTTCTACCAGCATCTTTAGCATTTTTCATCATGACATCTCTCTGACCTCTTCCATTTTAATTTAAGTAAACAAAACCCTAAAGAAAGGAGAAGCAGCAAAGAAACCTAAGCCACTTTAGTCTAGAACTGGAATAATGTCAGCCAAGGTTGTGGTTCCTTTGTTAATTTTAATTCCCTGTGAATGCTCATTCATGGCAGAGATGAAACACTGACAATCAGGAAAGACTTGAAAAAATAGTGGGCCCTTCAGCGATTCAAATACATTGATACAAGTAAAAAGAATGTTGCCTAGCTACATGTGGATTGAATTAAGCCCCAAACTAGTACAAAACCTGTACTTAAATGTTATACTCAAAGCTCAAGATGAGCCATAAAACACCTTACAGCATTATAAATCATTATATGTGGTATCCAGATCTACCTTTCCTTCATCACAAATAATCACACAACAGTCACCTGGATGGTCTGGTGCCTGAAAAAGAAAGCTCATCCCAGCTTATACTGTAGAAGCCACCAGGTGATGCTGAGAAATAAGAGGTAAGAAAGGTGCCAGAAAATAATTTTTTAAAGTCTGCAGCCATAGTTTGATCTCCTCTGGTGGAAAATAACACAACTACAGTTGTTTTCATAAGCTCACCAGCATAGGATCACTTCGAGACTCCTTCTTAACAGCAGGCTTTCAAATCAGAGCACTCGTATATATTTATCTGAACTCCTCCTCATCTTGAAAACTGACAACATGAGAGTCATGGTCCTCCTCAACTAGATTACAGCAAAGTGCTGTAACTCAGCACACAGTAGTTAGGAAACACTGCCTGACAGTGAACACTGCACCACATCTTATCAGCAAGACCGGCAGCCATGGCAATTTTGTCCTTGTGCTCTACTTCTTCCAAGGGGTTTAATTAGATTACCATCTTCAAAGATTTTGTCCTTATCTGTAAGTCTTTTAGTGGCACTGGCCAAGAAGATTAAAATATAGCTTACAGTTGTCAGATAAGGGAGCTGTCTGCACCACTCACTACCACTTGTTGGCACATTCTCAGCAGCCATCCAAACTCTGAGGAATAATATCTTATGGGATCTAAACACCATAGCAAAGCTCATCACCTTCCACTCCAAGGGCAAGGCACGTTTTTATAGCATCATCTTTACTAACATAAACAGAGACACTTGTGTGCATACACATGTTAAAATCTTTGAATAAATCTCCCAAAGACAGGTCTCCTTTAGGGAAGACAATATCAAAATAAAATAGGTGATAGCCACATTGGTTAATGTCGCACTACAAATATGAAAAGCTTTATAGCAGAGTTGGACAAATACACGTGAACTATTACTTCATTGCTGTGAAAAATGGAGACCCATCTAATGGACCTAGTATAGAAAATGGAAATACTTCACATGGAAGTGACCTCTTTTCTCCTTACCCATAGACCCATTTCCAGTCTAGCTGGTAGAAACACTCAGGTTTGCTCTGTCTTGGCTGGAAAATGCATTCAATATGTCCAGGGACACATGCACGGAACAGCCAGTATTCTTGTGATAAGGTGAGTGATTTGGGATTGAATTTCTTCAGGCAAAGACAGAAATTGGACCAGAAATCCCACTTCCTGGGAAGGTTCTGGCCACTAAGCAATTGCTTTGAAAAGCTGTATTTCAAAAGTAAGTGTGAACTACCATCGCATTTTAAGAGCTGAATCTTGTATCAGATCCCTCAAAGGAGTTGAATGAGAGAGAACGGCCCTTTCCTCTGCTTTGGTGGGGCTTGGGACCAAAATGCTCACTGGTGTTGAGATCAAGACACAGAGTATAACCTTCAACACCCAGGGAAATTCATCATCAAAGACCACAGTGCATCTGATATAGAAGAACTTGCAGTCTTAGAGCAACAACAGAGTGAAGGTGTTGAGGACAGTAATTTTGAAAGTGAATACCTACAGTTGGTTTGAATCCCTTTGTATAACCCTCAGTTTCTGAAAACTAACAAGATCAGAGCCTAAGGTGACATGACTTCCGACACTGAGTACATTTTTTACTTCGGGCAAAATTACAGTCATCCTCATGGTATTGCATCTTCTTTTTTTGTTTCTTTCATCCTTATTTTTTTTCTCTCGCTCACTCTTTCAATCTTTCACACTTTAGCTCTTTCTTGCTCTTTCTTACTCTTTTTCTCTTTATTTCTTTCTCTTTTCCCCTTCCCTCCTCTTCTCTTCTCTTCTCTTCTCTTCTCTTCTCTTCTCTTCTCTTCTCTTCTCTTCTCTTCTCTTTTTGGGGGTAGAGAAAAGATAGTGGCTACAGCTTTTCAGCCCAGCATAGAAAAGATGTAAATGTTTGTGGGACTGTGACCAAATAATATGAATCCTTTAATTTGCCTTGGAATGGACAGACCTTTAAGTGACTATACTTGTAGATAATGAAAAGAAACTCTGGAGTAAAAACAATCCTTTTTTATAAAGACACAAAAGCATGGAAAACTATAACGCAATAACTTACTGTTTGTCATTCAGAAAGGAAGAAAAGTCTACTGGGTTTTTTTTTTTTGCTAGATGCCATAACTTGGCCTATAAATCAAATATGGATATTTTATTGTATTAGTAAGGGGGTTTTTCATGTTAATACTTTTCTCATTGTATCAGAGAGCTCTATTTCGTTAATAAGGTCCAGAAGGCATCCAAATATGAAAGCAAACCCTGGCTAACATGATCCAAATTCCTTTAAGCTTATTGTATTAGTGACATTTCTGTCGTGTTAGCACCCTTTTATATTACATTAGTGAAAACAACACATGAAAATGTGATAAGAGAATTAGATATGCAGTATGCACATTGTTAATAAGATTCACCAAATTACTAGTTTGAGGAACAACTTTTCTAGCAATAGAATGAGTAGAAATCACAATGTCATTTCTACCAGTTTGACCTCTTGCAGTATTGCCACTCATCGTCTCCTGCAGAAGTCTACCTGCAGGTAAACTCCTGAGACCAAATAATATGCCTACAGGAGACTGAAGTACTCTGAGATGTAAAAGTGCTGACAACGATTGTCATTTGCCATCAGTAATTCCAGGGAATTTGGCATTTGGATGAGGACAGCTTTCAGCATAGCATTTCTTCCAGGTTGCATGACCACATCGTGAGAGATCCAGGTTAGACCTATTGACCACATCTACATATCTCTGATCATTAAGTACCATCTCTTGATGCCTGTACACTGGGGAATGTCTTCACTGTTCAGAGGAGCTGGTATGTACCCATGCCTACTGAATAGGGCTGCATAAATAACAACTTTAAACTATTACCATTAAACCTTTCAAAAGTCTTTCCAAACAGCGATGTAATGATGACCAGATTAAAATCCATCATGTAATAATCATAGGTAATGAATAATATATCTTGATTACAGCTCATCTCAGGCCAATTATCACTAAAACAGATATGAACAAAGCAAGCCAGATGGTCTGGTAAAGAATGTCCATAAATATCCCAGCCACGCACCCTCTGGCATAAAGTGCCAAGATCTGCTTCCTTATTCACAGCAGGAAGCACCTTTCTCAGGAAATAATCTCTCTAAGCAGTTTGCTGAAACCAAAGTCCTTATTTGAAGGGTAAAGTACAGCATAAAGGGGCGTTATAAGAAATAAAGCTGGAATAAAATAGAAATGTAAATGCAAGTAAGTCAGTCCTGTGGTAGAGTGTCTCAGATACGAAAAGATCTGTACTGTGTCCCATCTTTGTGACTCTGATGCTAAGCAACCAAGATAAGATAAACTTCCCACAGAATGGCTCAGTTACAAACAAAAAATGATTGTGTATGAAACCACTCAAGCTATAAGGAGACTAATCTAATGGGCAGTGCCTTAAATTGCCGAGAAGTTTGGAATCTTTTTCCTTTGTCTTTCCTTGGGGCTTCTCCACGTGCTGTAACTTCTCTATGCATGGAGAGTATAGTTAGTATTTTCATTTGCTGCCTAAGTAGCAAATTACCCTGTAAACAGCCCACAAGAGCTGGTCTGTAATTGAATTGTAACTGTTGACTTTAGACATTTGGTATATTTGCTGCAAGAAGTAAATTTTCAAAACTTCATCTTGATGCAGTCAGACAAAATGAAAGGTAATATTCTTTATCTGCCACAGATTGCTGCAGATGAACTGCTTTCATATGAGCTTAAATAAGATTTAGTGTATTCCATCCTTCAGCTGGCCACAATTGAAAGTGATCAGGATCAATATAGCTGCCCCTGAATGCAGCCTGGTATTGTGCATTACAATAGAGGAAATGGCTGTATTCAAAATTTTCCTGTGTCAAATTAATTTCCATGTTATCCCCAAATTCAATTAGATGGGAACCCCGTGTAACTAAAAAAGTGTCCGACATCCCTTAGTGACAAATTACGGTGCTTAGTGTGCATATCAAGGTGAAGTGTTGAGCCTTGCTAATCTTCTCACTAATTCTCAATTACCGTAAAATGAAGCCATAAATCACACAGACAGGGGATCGATGGAAATGTTGTTTTCAGGGTGATTGGCAGCCTCCCCAAAGGTTTTCTGTAAGTTGGTTTAAGGTTACCATTCTCTAAGGGGAGGGATGAGGTAGTCTTGCTCAATCTCTATGATATAGGCCCACAGGCCTTTTGGGGATAGTGGGGAGGGACAGCACCAATTTCAGCCCATCAGACATCCAATTTTTCTCCTTTTCATACCTGCTGTAGTAAATGAGAAACAAATTAAATTTCACTCCACTATCTCCACAGAAACCATTTAAATTTTTCATGGAAACTAAATTGTCCCTAGACAAATAGCCCCCTGATTCTATGAAAATATACTGGAGCGCTGGGGACAGAAATAAATTTGTGTCACTCTGGATATGCCATTCTCTGTAATGTCATTCACTGCCGGCCAATAAATGAGTCCCTCCCGGAACACAATGGTAAAGCCTTGTGCTCTGGTGGATTTGCATTGTTCCCCCACTCTGGAGCGGTCTAATATTCTTCCTGTTATTAATTTGCAGCCTAGGTTTTACATTCATGAGGCCAAGATTGAAATGTAAATGAGGCACAAAATAAGTAGTCAGCAGTAGCCCTGGCCGAGCAGCCTGTGTCATAGACTCATGGACTTACATGAAAATAGTTATCACTCAGAGAGATTAGCAGCTCAGAACATCAATCACTGCTGCAAGGAAACAATGAATAAAATCGCCCCGACACGAGGAAGGAAATTACAAGAGCTTTAAAGTGGAAAGGGAATATGTAATACTGCTACCTGTTGTTGAAGCACTAAGATGGCTGTAATAAAAGAAGCCGGGCTCCTTCTCTCTCTCTCTCTCTCTCTTCCCCTCCCCTGTTCCTGTTGATCGCTGATATTTAAATTGTGCCATTTTTGTCATCTCAATTTATCTATTAAATGAGCTGCGGTTCCTTGGCCGGAGGTATATGATACTTCACATTGCACTCAAATGAAGCCCACAGCTTTGAGTTTGAACCTGCTTTAAAATGATGACACCCTATATATCATCCAATCTCTTGGCAAGCAAATAGACATATATAAGGCCTGAGTCCTCAGGTTTCAGGGAGGCTCAGAGGATGCTGGACTTTGGACCAGGAGACAAAGGTGGCTTTACTCCGCCGTTGTGGTTTCCTAATTCTCAGGCCAGCTCTTCTTCAATAACCTCTGAGCAGCTCTAAGGAGGTCTCCCAGGAGCTGTCAATAACCAGAACCTGGAGAAGATTCAGCTAATTCTCCGTTACTTCAGCAGCACTGATCACCCTCATCAGGAGGGGAAGCACTATGGAGCCACCCTGTCCAGTCAAAGCCATCCCAAATTTCCCCTGATGCCTGGGGAACTCCCAGGTGGATGTATCCACTGATCAGAGTGGCTGTGCTGACCTTGGTCCACAACTTCTGCTTGGATAAATAATTTCTTAAAATGCACTAGCTCATATCTCTAGCTAGTACAGCATGATTTCTACAGTGATATCAAATATATATATATCTTAGTGCTCCAAAGCAGTACATTTTCTGGACTAACTCTTTCGCTTATCAGAATATGTTACATTACCTGTTGGACTTCTTTTTCCTTGTGTGTTCTCTGTATTCAGCAAATGCAATACACTGTTTGATCTACCACGATTAATTTTGCCTTTAGGAAGAAAATTGCCTGATTATTACAGCTGGACAGCAAGAACACTTTATTATGGTGTTCATTCTTCGGATGACAGAAATACAGCCACGTGTTTTAGTAAAAAAACCTGTTAATTTCTGGTCTAATTTTTCACTCCCAAAAATTTAGATTTTCAACCACAAAAGTAGCTTTTAAGGTGTGTCCTAGTAAGGTGAGTTCAAAGAAAATGCCCCCAAAAATATTCTAATCCTTCCTATTCTGAGGTAGCTTGTTAATATGATTGATGACAAGAGTGACACACGCACGTGCGTCTGCGGTGGCCAGGAGCAGCTCTCTGACCTGTTTTCCCAAAGATACTGAACTCCTTCTCATGCGTCTACCTCCAAAAAATGTTGGAAGGGAGAATTATGTATCAGGAAATGGTTCAGTCTGGGTACACTTTCAGTTGCCATACAACTCTTAAGGCTGTTCAACAATACATCAAATCTCAAACAGTTAAAAGTGTAATGCCCCCCTCTTGATGCAACTGGGTTTGGGACTTAAGATAAATTATTTAAACCTTATTGCCTTAGACAGCACATTTCATGTAACACCTTTCATTTAAGATGTAAATGCTTTTCATGCAAAAATGCCAAAGGACTCTGAAAAGCTGGATATTTTGATACCAGTTTTTAAAACAGGGAAACTGAGTCTTAGAAAAGTGGCGAGTTTTTCATATGATCACACAGCCTGGCAACGACAGTAAGATTGGAAACCAAATCTCCATTTTCTGTGCAAACCACTAGATCATGCTGCCTTCAGAAATCAGCTTTCCATTCCACTCCTCATCAGGAGGAAGAATTAATTGATGTATGTAAGACATTGAAGTAAGCCGGTAGAAAAATTCTGTGTGAGTGCACGATATCATGAATATTTCCTATTATATGGACAATGGACATTTTGGTCAAATAATCTCTGGAGAATCAGGACTGAGCTGAACAGAAGTATTAGCATATCAGAGCTATTGCATATCAGAGAAAGCAACACTTTCTTGAAAAGCTACTTTTTTCACAATAAAGATGCTACTCTTTTCATTGCATGTTCATTTTTAAAAGCACAATGCAGCCATATCATACAGAGAGAGTTTCGAACAATAATGTGTGGTAATGTGTCCAGTAACCTTTTTTCTGTTTCTTTCTGGAGAAGTTCACTAAGGATAATGCATACAGCTAAGAAAAGGAATTTGAAATTTAAGAGAAGCAAAAAGCCAGCATAAAATCAGAGGTTCAGCTGTGTATTAAAACGTTCTTTTGAGAGGTCGAGAAATTGATCATGGGTGAGCTAGCAGAAGATATTGAGCCTTAAACTGCTTTTTTTTTTTCTTGCTTAAAAAGACAAAGTCAGACCCAACTTGTTACTGGAGCTTTAGAGCCCCGCAGCAGCATGCAATTTGTGACTAAGGAGCAGGAGCAACACAACTCCCGTACATGGTTCCTGCACCAGGCAGCAGCTTCTGCTCTCAAAACCCTCCTCTTTTCCTTGCATTGCCATTGTCTTCACTCTTAGTGTCTCAGAGTATCTTTTTAATTGCTTATCAAATGGATAGTTATTGTATCATAAAATCTTCAAAGCCATTTCCCAGTCCCATTCAGTTGTGGAGCTGAACTTTTATACAATGATATATCACAATGGATTATGCTAATAAGCTTGTTAATAGCTCTAGCGGTGTTAACTGAACGCATTAAAACAAACTGGTCCCTGCAATAGATTGGGAAATGTTTTATAAGGGGCATGTGATCTAAGAGCAGCCATGACAAGGCTAGTAAATAATAGCAGAAACTGGCATGACTAAAGAAATACTCACCTAAATTATTTATATGTTAATCAAAAATACAGTTGTTAAGCAATATCATTAGTTCATTACTAATTGGTTTATGCATTTGTGATGAATTACTTATTTGCATGCAATGTAAACCCTCAGCCTTTTGTTCAACATTTCTAACCTTCGAATCTTGCAGGTTTCCTCTCTGCAGCCCTCTTCCTTCACTAAAATGATTACATCAGCTTGTCAGAGAAAGTAGATTTTCAAGGTAAAGACATAATTTTCTTTTGCAATGTATGCAATATATTATTGTCATATATTTTTTAAAAGTCATAATATATCAGCGTTTCGTGCTTGAGAGATATGCAATTAATGCTATACAGTGTATATTTCTCCTTAACCTCCACCAAAAATCCTACGCTTTGAACATTTATTAGTAGCGGAGACAGTGATCTTGTTTCATTCATATATATCAAGCTGGGTTGTCAGGCACATTATTGTGGGGAATGTTAAATTCCACTTTAGTTATAATCAGACCGGGCTGGATATAACCAAAGGACTAAGTACACCTCTGGATCTATTGTGGAACATCCTAGAGACGTGGGAGGATGATCTGCACAAAGGTGAAGATAGGCCTTTCATGGGGTGCCTGAACTCATCAGCAAGTTGCTTAATTATAAGACTTTCAGAACTGCTGGCTCTCAGCAGTCTCCATTTCCCTCTGTGTAACACTTTTCCTTTCCAGTTGTCCCACTCCGCGCAACACAGTAACCTGTGTTCCCAGCTCTCACCCATTTTTTTCCAGCCTCGCTACATCAGACTGCAGTCTCTAGACCCAGGAACTATCTCTACACTACTTCCATTTTTGAGGGCTTTTCCCTGTAAGGAGTGCTTAGACTTCCCCTTCCCTTCCTCTTTTCTTTTTCACTTTTCTTTTCAAAGCCTTGCTACTGCAGAATCATGTAAGCCAATAATATAATTAAATGAAATTAATATTGTCTATCAGCTTGGCACACTTTCTTTTGAACAAATTTCACTTTTCTCTCTCTTGGAATGCAAATAAGAAGAATAATTATTTCATATTTAGAAAATATATTCTTCAAGGAGGTGGGAATCAGTATAAGTTTTGCAGAGATTTTTCACCTGTTATTGTTAAGAAGAAGTTCCAGATGTATTAATGAAAATAGGCCCAGCAAAGACCAACAGTTCAGGATATGAAAGCAAGATTCTGTGAACAAAAACTAATCTGAATGGAGGATAACTCTTTTCCAAACTGGTCTCTCTATGTAAGGAACTAAACAAATCCCACCTTTCAAACATATCTTACACTTGATTTGCGTTTCCCTTACACAAGTCTATCTTCTAAAGATCTTGAAAACCCTTCGATCAGTTGACCTCCTAGGGTTTTGCCTTTGCAAGCACAGAGATTGTTGTGTATTTTCCAGCAGCTGCAGGTTGTTTTTCTTCAATATTTATCATCTACAATCTGCCTCAGCCCAGCAAGACATGCATCACAGTCTAATCCAAGCAAGATTCACAAGTGCAATAGAGCACTGGCCAAAATGAAAAAGAAAGTGAAAGGTAACACAGAAAAAGATAACTAAAGATAATGGACAACTTTCAATGGTGTGGTGAAGCAAATTTATTATTATTAATAATAATTTATTATGTTATAATGGTAATAACAATACGCCGCAGTATAAAGGGATAACAAGAGAGGGCATCTGCTGCCCAAAGATTTCTTGTCCAAATAGATGAAGGTAGACAAGCTATCAGGAAGTGAAACTTCACATTTGCACTGCTCTGGCTCAGCAGAGGCTGAAACCCTGGCCCAGTCCGTTGCTAATTGCAGGACACCTGCACAAGGTGGCCCACCAAAGCTCAGGCCACTCAGTGTCCCACCCATTCCCCAAAACAGTCAAGCTTAAGTTTCATCTTCTCTGTTATAAACACAGAATGGATTTGGACTGAGATCTAACATGGACCTCTACATGAGGTGTGAGGTGTTTGGGATGGAGTCCAGTGGTCTGACCCACAGCCGTAGCCAAAGAGCTGAAGCAAATTGTCCAAGCCTGCACAGGAGGTCAGTGACAGAAATAGAAAATAGCATCCAGTTCATCCATGCCTTGCTTCAGTACCACATGCAAGTAAATATTATAAATAGCTTCATACAATTCTCTATTTCTCTGTGGTATAGACCTTATGTCAGAAAAATCCATGTCCAGAGGTCCTCTTTAAATTAATCTTGGATGAATGCAGAAACTCTGATGAGGTTCTTTAAACTCCTTATTCCATGTTGAAAGACAAAAAGAGAAAGGATTCCTATTTTTCAAGCAAATTAGGCCTGCAGAAATGTGACAACTGACTATGAAAAATGAAATTTCCCACTGACCTCTCACAGAATAAGAAAGCCAACATGTACATTGAGTTCCTTCTTCGCTGCTCATTCGTTGCAATCTTGACCTTGTGAAACTACGTTTGAGAAGTGGAAGAAAATGAAATATTTTCTCTATGATCCTTTAGTTCTTAACGCTTTGCTGACACAAGATGAATTTGGCAGCTATGTTAGTCTCCTTCCTTACACCCAGAAAGCAGATTTTTGTATGAGCCATTTAGTAATAAACCGTTTCTGAAATCCTAAAAAATTTGTCAAAACAGGTAACTTTCACTTAATTTCAGATCCTTTCAGCATAGAATATGAGATTTAATGCTTTTTCTATGGAAAGACCAAGTCACAACAAAATTGTTCCAGCTTGCAACCTGATTAGACTTAGCACCCCAATTTTAGATAGCTAAAACTAGGTGAGATAGCTCCCACCTCACACGCCTCTGAAGAATGATCTGGCTGAGTCCAGCAGATACAAAAACATGGAATTTTCTGAGCAGGATGTAAGGACCTTCACCTTTCCTAGCTAGAATTATATTACCTGCTCAATATCTGAATTTGCTGATGCTGATGTTGCACTTCCATGTGGGAATTACTGGAGCTGTAAGTAATGTAAATCCTTGGTTACACGTGCAAAATTGAGAATGAAACTATAGCAGCTCATGTAAGTGTGTGGAGGCCAGCACAACTCAACTACCGCAGCAGAGTCACTCCTAATCCCCAGCAGCGAACACGAGCCAAATCCTTTTTCTGAAGCAGGGAGGGAAGGCTTTGGCTGACCTCAGTCAGCAAACAGAAACCCATTCTCTCTCTCACTGTTGTCTTACAGCTCTTGGCCTGCCTTTCTCCATCTACCTTGACATGCTCATGTGTACATAGATGTTTGTGGAAAGAATCAGCTTTGGCCCCATGTTCGTGCTTTGGTTCACCCTGAGCCTCCTAGCTGCCACCAGTCCCAGCACATGTGCCAAAATGTGACCGGTATTGGCTTTGGTGATCCAGCTGTCATGGGCTTCGGGGTGCCAGAACACCGCTTAGACACCCCTCGGACACCCGCAGGCTTTGAAACCCTGGAGAAGTTTTGGGTAGTGAGTTGTCGTCTCCAGAATGTCATGTTTCCTTTCAGGGAAGGGGTGACGGGAACTCTTCCTCACCCTCTGAAGCTGCTTTCTCCTTGGCTCCTTCCCAGGTCTCACCTTCTCACTTCTCTGCTCAGGGAGTTGCTTGGCCAAAGAAAACAGTACAGGTGAGACTGCTCACTGGTGTGCATCACTCATGCAAAAGGAGGTGTCAAGCTGGAAGCAGTTCCCAAGGAGTGAGCCCAATACACTCTAGAACAACGACCATTAAGGAAAAAAACAACAGTCACCAGTAGATGTCTGCCTACGAACAAAGCTGGGATGAAAAGTAGACGAAATCCCACTTTTTGTTAGCCTGATTGTCAAAAAAAAGCACACAGAAAGAATCAACTAGATACAAGGAACGAAGTAAGTGATCTCTTCCCATTATAATCAGGACACAGAGCCTATGATATCTCTGGGAGCTCAATCTAAATAAGGCCCTATCCTCTCGTCTCTTTCACATTATGAATAAAAACATGAAATTAGTTTTATGTCAGAAGAACAACCCTTAAGACACTTGTAACTTATAATTATAATTTCTAAGCTGTTTGGCTTGTCAGTATCAAGGAATTCACAGGCCAAGACTTCCAGGATTTTATAGGCTGAGACATGCTGTGCTAGCTACTGAAAATTAACTATGAATCGCTCATCTGCATCCTGATTTATTAACTACAGTGAGAACAGAAAGTTTAAAAATGTACTGTATGTGCATAGCCTGCTAGCATGGAAGAAGCCACTAGCTGTGTTCTGCTCCTAGTCAATAAACTACTATCAATGGATAAATGTAGGGGGTTTCTTCCTGAAAAAGTATTTAGGTTTTTTCTTGTACACAAGTGCTGCAAAATTTTCATCTTCACTCAAGAGCAGAGCTGGCCAGTGTCAATTTCAGGATTCTGCCAGATTCACATGTAGCAGAAAAAAAAAGAAGACATCTTCAGACTCTTTGCTATGCAAAATTCCATTCCCTTGCTAGGTCTGGCTGCAAAATGGTAGCATCACCTGTGATATATTTTGAAAGAATATTTTTAATATACTTTGAATAAGAATTCAGAGATGAGGGCTGACCAAAAAAAAAGTCAGGAGCTGAAGTCCACTTCAGGTTTTCAGCATTTGCCATAAAACGGGAAAATAAACTACAAAAATAAAATATTATTGGCAAAAAAATAATATCCAAGATATTTCAAGGGCAGTCTTTACCAAAATTTTGTTCTTCTAAAAAAAAAGTACTTACCTTGTCAGGGGTACCATTCCCTGATTTTACAGTTTTTCCAGGTGCTATTTTCCTTCCAGCTTTGACATTTTCTTCTTATAATAACACCCCTGAAACTCTATCCTTTCTTATTGTTTTGAGGATATAAGGGGCTTGTGTGTATTCCAGATTTTGTTTTGTGGGAGGCAGAGTGGGAGGTTTTGATATCAAAGTCAGCTAGTTCCATTTTTTAAGTGGTACACTGTAACAGCAACACAGCCTGGCTCTTTAGAATGCATTAAATGATAGAACTTAGTTTCCTAAAATAAAGGCAGGTAACAATCATTCTCATCATTTTTTGATGGAGGAATGTGGGCACATGGGGCTGAAATGACTTGCCCAGCTTCTTACAGTTCTGAGTACCAAGGTCAAGAGAAGGACATACATCTTTGATTTCTAATCCAGTCCCCGTCCCCTGCACCCTGCAACAGGACCCCATGAGAGGTACTACTTTAATGAAGTTCCCAAAGATCTTTTTTTTTACAGTTTCTTCCCATATTGTTTCTTTTTAGCAATGTTGCCCATCTTACTTCTCCCCCTCCCCACCTATGGACTTTCGTGATGCACTCCTTCACTGTCTGAACTTTAAAAAATTTCAATTCATCAGAAGCGGGTCACAGCCAAAAAGAATCTCCAGAATCCCAAGGGTTCTGATTACATCAGATCCATTTCTAAATCACTACTGATTTTTATTTTGCAAGATCAAAATCCAATAACAATAATTTGAATAATTGAATCAGCGTTGTGCCACTTATGTGTACAAAGTTATAATTAGACCTGGGACGCTGACCTTAATCTTCCTTTTTTGTGAACAGAGCATTTCTGAACTTCTAATAGCGCTGATGTTCAGCCAAACACGAAATAGAATTTGAAATTAAATTTTAAGGAGCAAAGAAGCACAAGTAAAGACCATGTTCTTGACTCTGGTATTAAAAAAGGCTTTTCAGAGGTTATACATTCTGGCTATGACAGAGTTAAATGGCTGATCACAGATTTGTGATATATATTGACTGTACCAGATTAAAAGTTAGACTTTATTTGTAGCATAAATCTGGTAGATGAATATGTAATGTACGTTCTTCTTTTATTGCGGTCATAGAATACTCTGAAACTTTAACCCCCAGAATGCTATCTACATATTTCCCTCCATATTTTGTAATCACAGAAATAATCACATTAGTTGTTGGATACCTTTTAGCAATACACTCTTCTTTTAGTAAATAAAAAAGACTGCCACTTCCCATCACTTCACAACACCTAGAAAGACAGTAAAATCTTCAGAGCAATTGTGTCTTTCTTTTGCTCGCTCTCGCACACGTTCCCTCTAGAGAAGCAGATGTTTGACTTGTCTCACGTAAAAGGCAAAAATTGAGTTACAGCTTCAGATTGCAAGATTTGCAATGTTTGCTACAGTTTATTAATGTTAACCAAATAAAAATGACATTAGTGAAAAAGATCTACATGATATCTCAGAACTCCCAAGATTAGGCCAGATGGTCACTTCTAACTGATATAATCTAGTAAGCTCTGTTGAGAGACAGGCTATTGATTGAATTTCTGACTTTAAATGCAAGCCCCATATCTGCACATGTCCACAGTGATATCAGTTGCTTGAAATCCAATACAGAGGTGTAGATTGGGAGATGATGTTAGTTGCTACCTATTAAAACTGTCAATTCCATCTGTTGTCTAACACTTTAAAATACTGAGTGTAGTTTTTAATAGATCACTATTAGATTAAGAGGCGTATATTAAGGCTCTTACTAGCTGAGAAGCGTGGGTAAATGTGTAATTAAATGACACAATGGAAAAGGAACTCTGTTGGCTGGAACTGGCCCAAATTAGCATCAAGCAGGAAGCAAATGCTGTGATTTAGGATTTCTGCGGCCACCAGACTTCCCTAAAAATGAATAATGTGCAGCCCTATTGAAATTCTCTTTACAAGCAAGTATATCATGATTAAAATGTGGAAGTGTTGTGAGGGTTATGATTATCCAGCTCCCCGTACTGCGCTTCCACAGGTACTTCAGCGACTCTGTACATCTGCCAAACTGCCAGGCTCTGATGACATTCCCAGAAGGGCTGTCTCAGATGGCTGATGACAGCCCCGTCAAAGCCATGTTTCTGGAAAGACGCAGTCCTGAACGGCCCATATCCCCCAGAATATAGTTGGAAACCATGGTTGGGGGTCCCTGGGTTACGTATAGGGTGGTGGTCCAACCTGCCCCTTCCCCACAGGTGTGCTGCATCTCCAGGTACTGGCCAGGTACCAAGGGCTGATAGGGAGGGCGGGCAATGGACAGCCACTTCCAGCCCAACATCCAGCAGCTGTTGCTGCTTAAATTTAATCAGAGAGGGAAACTGCCCTCCTTGAGCCGTATGTACAACCAGTATGACCACAGGAAAAGGAGAGCTCCTGCGAGGCGGAGGGGTAAGAGAGACAAAAATGTGGGAATGTATCTTAAATGCAGACACACAGACAGAGGAATTCCTTTCTTTATAGCTCCCAATATTTGTATGTAGAAGCAAAATGAACATACCCAATATGCTGGAAGAAAAGCAGTAGGAGTCCTCCCTGGAAAGGGCCTGGAAGCAGGTTTCTCATAAAAACTGATGGTTTATTTTTTTCATAAAGTTTCTTTAGAATAAGCAAGTAATCTCCTAATTGCTGACCCTAGCTGGGCCAATGCCTCCCAAAATAGAAGAGAACGTGGGCTAAGATGAAACACCGCTCTGGGGTTTTTTGTGCTTTTTTTGCATTAACTTTCAGAAGACACTTCAGTTTAAATACAAATTTTCAGAGCAGCATTATGGTGACCTGTGGAGGATGCAGAAGATTTTTCAAGAGATAAGCGTTTGGAAACGACTCGAAAAATTCTGTTTGCAAACTGCTAGTGAGCTGTAGTCAAAACAGCTTTAAAAATTCCCCCTATACACCACAAGAAGAGTTTTGGAAACATAAAGTCTCTTCGTGTTATTAACCAGTACAAGGTACATGAAACATTCATGGAAAATGAATGTTAAGCGAATACTACAGTATACTCATAGAATACAAATTGTGAATTCAGAAACACTGTATTCCCAGCAGATATGCAATTTGAAGAATTATGCTCATTCCAGACAGAAACAGAGACAATATTGTGTGATGTACTTGATAAATTAACCAGCAAAGGTCCAGCTGGATGCATCAAAACAAATCTGTAGGACCAGAAATATTTCTGGGTAGCATTAAACTACTTAGAATAACAAATATCTTCAAGAAAATCAAAAGTTGCTACACAGATTATTCACAAAAACAATAAAAATTCAGCAGACAGATTATTTACTCAGTTCTGCTTGCTGCTTACTACGGTAAGAGCAGAAACTGTCCTTCATGAAATAAGAACCTTCATGATCCCTTTCTCATAGGTTTGAAACACTTGGTATCACACAGCAGTACAGATGTAGTAAGTATTTCAAATGTGGAGAGCAGCAATTTTCATCTCACTGTGGCTCTCTTTTAAGGGATTGTGATTCTCCAGCCTGGTCACTTTGGTGGGACTCTCCCTGATATGACCAGGACCACCAAAACCATCAACAGAGCTTTTACAATGGATTTTGTAAGAGCTAAATCTTTATAACACGTGAATGGATAGAGAAAGGATGGGTGTTTCAAAGCTTTCAGCGTGCTTTAAACTAGAAGTGTTAACTTTAATTACCTCACTGAGCCACTGAAAAATCCTGCTTCGTAACCCAGACTTCATCAAACTAAAGGTTAAAAATATCACAACCATTTTAAACTTTTTTCTTACCCCAAAGGGTAGGAGAAAAATTGTGACTGTAATAAATGGTTCTTTTAAACAGCTAATAGGCTTTCTGATTGATGTTGTCAAATGAGACCTGGGAAATTAGTAGCTAAATATAAAAAATATTATTTTAGTATAATTTCTCTCCCTCCCTTCTCCAGCAGAAATGGCAATTCACAGAAGGAACTAGCACAATGGCTGAATCTAAGTCATGGCAAAATGTTTGCTAGAGCTACAAAGGCTAACAAAAAAGTTAGTTGGGTTTTTTTAGGAAGAGGCTGGATTTAGCCACAGAATAGATGGGAGAAGTTGCATAAACGTAAGCAACTCAAGTTGCACCTTACCCCACGACACACATCACATACTAGGGAGGGGTCCAAGGTTCACAGACAGTGCAGGCTCCCCTACCATACGAATTTTTGGCTACTCCTTTCCTTTACACCCAGGACTTCTAAGCAACCTGTTAGACTCATCATTCCCTCCAGGACTTGTTATGCTTATGAGTGGATTTGTATTTGTGTCCTTGTAGGAATCAAATGCTAATTTTAAAGAGGAAGGAAACAAGTAGCTGAATTTCCAAAATAAGATATTAGAGGAATAATGACAATGGAAATCACAAATTGGAGATGGAAAAAAAAAATTAACCAACTATAGTATAAACTAATTACAGTGAACTACATACACACACACACACACATGCACTTGTACTTACAGCTAGCCTCAAAAAAATAAAGACATAGTATTTCAGCAGACCAAGGAAAAGCGAGATCATGAACATTGCATAAGATGATTAAGGGGATAGCATCAAACATATGGAATATTCTCATGCTAAAATACACAAAGGATTCCATTGCTATTGAATTTTCACCAGCTGCCAATTTTGCTAATACTGTTATGAGAACACATGGATGGGACATGCTTTGAGACTAGCACCAAGGGGGATCAACGCTGCTAACTGCAGAGTCTTTATCCACCTCTCTCCAAAACTGTCCTTAACCCATACACTTCTGCCATGGTATTTTCCAGTCCCAGCTCAGAGCTGCTATTTCTTTCTAGTTGGAACTGTGCTGGAGATGCAAGTGTTGTAGCAGGGGAAGAAGAGACAAGAGCTAAGAGAAAGACAGAGAAGAACAAAAAGAGACAGGGGCACCTGAAGGCTCTTTCCTACTCCCTGCTTACTCCCTTCCTCCTCAGGCAAAGTGCACAATGCAGGAATCAGACTTTGATAAAGCATGCAGCACTGTCGTGGTTTAACCCCAGCCAGCAACTAAGCACCACGCAGCCGCTCACTCACTCCCCCCACCCAGTGGGATGGGGGAGAAAATCAGGAAAAGAAGTAAAACTCGTGGGTTGAGATAAGAACGGTTTAATAGAACAGAAAAGAAGAAACTAATAATGATAATGATAACACTAATAAAATGACAACAGTAGTAATAATAGGATTGGAATGTAAAAATGATGCGCAGTTCCATTGCTCACCACCTGCCAATCGACACCCAGTTAGTCCCCGAGTGGCGATCCCCCACCCCCACTCCCCCCAGTTTATATACTGGGCATGACGTCCCATGGTATGGAATCCCCCGTTGGCCAGTTTGGGTCAGGTGTCCTGGCTGTGTCCTGTGCCAACTTCTTGTGCCCCTCCAGCTTTCTCGCTGGCTGGGCACGAGAAGCTGAAAAATCCTTGACTATAGTCTAAACACTACTTAGCAACAACTGAAAACATCAGTGTTATCAACATTCTTCACATACTGAACTCAAAACATAGCACTGTACCAGCTACTAGGAAGACAATTAACTCTATCCCAGCTGAAACCAGGACAAGCGCCCAACAGCCTCCACAGAGCAGTCTGCCCAGTGGGAGCCACTGAATGCAGAGCAGGGTTGAAAATCTGTTGCCTTCTGAAGAAGTTCTCCTGAGTGCTGAACTCTTTCAAAAAAACTGACCTGAGTTGTGACCACTGAGCAATTTTGAAAATTGGTTCCCTGTGAGCCTGAAATGCCTAATATTCACCAGCACCTAAGTGCAAGTGCATTGCAAGCAAGAGCTTGAACCTCAGTGCTGGGATAACTGAGTTTCTGATTTTGCATAGTAAATATCATCAGGTCAATTATGTACCTGTCCTTGCCCATCCTTGCATTAGTAAGACTTGCTCGCATAAGTAGTGGTTACTGAATCATGTCCTTTTTTTTCCCCAGTATTTTCAATTCCTGATGAAGGAGAGGGTGACCTGCCTGTTACAGACACATTGAGTAAGACTGTCCTTTCTAACAAGTTATTGCAACCATTGTTCTTTTTGTAAGTTATTTAGGTTTAGTTATTCGTAATATCACTTAGCATAATTTTTTTCTCCACTTACATCATTATTGTAACAATAAGTGTCACCAATGCAGCGGCAAGAGCAACCCAGAGAAAAGATTGCAACTCATTATCATTCATTACTGTAGTGAAGAGAGATTAGAAACATAATGGAAACTGAGAGAAGATGTACCTTAGTGTCACTTACCTTGTACTTCGCTCGGAGCCGGGAACTTCCATGGGCTGTGATAGTGACTCAGTCACCGACTGCCAGTCGGTGACCTTGGGTGGGTCACTTGACCTTCCGATGACTTCATTGCCCCAGTGTAAGCTCGGATAAAAAGTACAATCACATGGAAACCTAGTGTTGTATTTGAGGAGAGCTTTCCTGCTTTTACAGCTATATTTTTGAGTTTATGTAGATAGAGCTGCTTAGTGAGTTATAGTTATTTAATACTTCCCATTATAAGGCCTTATTTTCAGATGTTGTAACTTTGCCAAATGCTAATAGTCTGAGCAGAAATGTTTCATGTTGTGTGACTGCCACAGTGTGACAAAAGAAGTAGTAGTAATATTTAGAATTTTAAGGATAATTTCTAAAGATGAAGAGTTTCTAAAAAAAAAACTGGGGTTCGCTGTGTTAAAATAATTCTTACAACAATATCATAGACAAGCCTTCTGCTTTGATAGAGCAATATGATATTTGTCACGGACTGCCATCTCAGCTGGGAACTTGCCTTTTGCCACCCTCTGAAAATCTACACTTTTTTAGCCAAATTATTCAGTTTTGTAAAAAATCTGTTTGGTGATGTTCGCTGGAAAATAATTTTGGTTTAGAGGCTAAAGTTATCTGAAAATTTCCATCAACATACAGAATGTCCTACTGTCTCATTAGTCTAAACAGGCTGAGCCCACAGGCAGGGGCCATAGCTGGACTGAGCACACTTCATCCCCTCACAGCTCCTGTGCAGGACTGGAGGACCTGTGTGCTAGCTCTGGTCCAGAGAAAGACTTACTCTTCACTATCTCCATCCAACAGTGGCCTTTGGTTTTTCAGTAGTACCTGAGCCATGAGGAGAAGAGGAAAGTGGTGAATGTTCAAATGCTTTTCATTTTCTAGGCTTGCTACAGTCACACATTAGCTCACGCTATGGTGAGGAAGAGCGATCAGTCCAGACTCCAATAACAACTAGCTTATAAAGTTGTTCTGGGAATGAAACTAGGAACATGTCCATATTGTAGCTGAATGGTGCAATGATAGCATGTGAAAACGTATTTGATCTATTTTTATTTAATACCAAGGTGTCATACACTTTGGATATCTACTGCAAGGAAGACCCAAGGTATGTACGGTCTGTACTGATTCTGGGTGTTTTGTCCAGCGGCTGAAGGACATGCTGCTGCATCATCACCTTGCTACTACAACAATGAAGGTCAAAGCAGAGTCAGACAGCCTCCACATGGCAAGATTCTGCTTCTTGACTATAATATAGCTTCATGCTCTGAGGCCTAACACTTTATCTGCACAGTCACAGGTTTCTCTGACAGCAAACTCAGGATATAATGCCAGGTACAAACATCCAAGTGGTCTTTACATGAGCTAGATGAAGTATAAGTTTATCTGTGAATGCACATAACTCAAGTTTTGCTCCTGTGAATGCACATAACTCAAGTTTTGCTCTACTGTGTCTACAATGATTCAGCTAGACCACCTAGATGAGTTTTGACTCCACTGAATACCTCTGCTCTGCAGTATGCCATGTGGATTCATACATCAGGAAAGAAACAGTGCCCAAAATCCAAACTTCTAGAGATGAGCTGGATGAATGACATGCATTATGTCCTTTCCTTCTCCAGTCAATGGCACTAAGAAGTAATCTTAATAGTGTCTCCCAAATGCACAGGTGTGGGGGGAGATGGGGGGGGGGGGGACGGAGACGGACATCCCCAAAATATGTTCCTGTTCTTGGAAATCAAAGCTCCAAAGTCATTAAACACAGATATTCACCTTACATTTAGGATTTTCTGAGGGACAAGAGATGCGGACTGAGCCTGGTGAGAAGGGAACATCAGCAGGTTTTTCAGAAGCTCTTAGCATGTAAGTGGGTAGTAATTCTCCCGAGAGCACAGCCAGACAAGTGCTGAGGATGTTGGATCCCACTCTCAGTATAAACTGATATTTGGAAATGGTCCAGGACATTCTGACAAAATCTTTGTTTAATATGAAAATAACACCTTACTGAAAGCTTCCTATAGGAGAATTCTTCATGTAACACATGCCATAGGACACAGTGGGTTACTGAATTCTGTCCCTTATTATCACAGGCAATGGGTGCTACATAATTTCATCCACAAATTTACCAAGGTCCATCATATTATTAATTAAGGTTGCTTGGGTTTGGATTTTCTTCCCTACTTATCCAATTAGAAGACTGTTCTAAAATTTAACTGATAGGTAGAAGTCTTTGAGTTATCATGCTAGTTTCAATGAAACTTTCATCAGGAAAAGCTTCATGGTTTCTAGGTTGGAATTTCTCATCAAATTTCTGCTAGGATAGCAAATAGTTTACTGATGAGTAAGTTTGGATGTGGGAGGTAAAGACTATTGGTCTGTGATCTTGATGAGGGAGGCAAGTTCTTGATCCAAACAAGGAAAAGCATTATGTCAGGGTTTCCTTCATCTCAGGAAAGCTGACCTGACCACTAAACCTTTGTCTGGGAGGGTATGAGGATCTTTTATCAGAATGGGGCTTGGCTTTCCAGAGTCCTGTTTGCTTTTTCCTGCATGAAGAAAACTGAAAATTTGATATTCCAAAATTTTCAGCAGACAATTTTATGGTTCCCCATTCACATTTATGCGTAGCAACAGAAGAAGAATATTGCCAACCCTGAGCTTTCAAAAATAATGAGCTGGGCCTTCAAAATCATGACTGGGTTAAAAATCCTGATCTTTCAAAATAATATCATTGAGGTTCTTGTCTCATGGATCTGACTTTGCATTTCGTGGGCTAGAAAATTTGGTTTATTAAATGACAACTGATCTTTTCATTTAAGTCAGTGAATTTAGGTCTTTGAGTTTTATACATTCCCAAGCTAATTTTAAGAGGCTGATTCAGCCTACATTGCAGAGATTTTTGGAGGCAGAGACACTGAACAGCTTCAGTAACTTAGTACTGTATTCAGAGCCATGCAGAAAACATTGTATTCGAGGAGCAAGTGATCTTGGGCAAGGCACAACTGCTCTATTGGGCCTCAGACTTAGGGCTTGAGAAGCCCCTATGTTAGCATCACGTACGGGAATCTGCTGCAGTGGCCTGTGTTGCATGCTGGTGGGGGTTATGACAGGTATCACACTCATACCTCTCAGGAGAAGATATATGGGGGGGTTTGTTGCACAAACACCACAGTATGGGAGAAGGAGAAACCTGTCATGGACTTCACCTACACAGCATGCCATGGGAAAATCCATCAGGCGTCCATTGATGCTGCATGAGCACGGGGTTCCCAGCATCTGAAGCAGCATAAGATTTACCCATTACCTGTATTTCCCTTTTTATTCTATCTTGTGAAACTGGCTATTTCATTATGCCATTTGTTGTCAGATCTTTCTTGCTGAGATCCAGAAAGACCCTTGCATTGTGTGTCCCTCTCTGTTGCAGAACAAGTGCAAGCTTCAAAATTCAGGAAGTTTAAAGCCATCTGTGCCCCAGTCCGGTAGCAGAGATCACCAACTTGCTTTCTCTTAAGCACAGCATGGATGTGGTGAACTATCTTCAGTTTGGTGAATAGCTACCAATGTGGACAGAAAGATCATGAATTGCTTCATTTAAAGAGCTGATGCCAGTTGTGAAACCCACTCTTCACTGTGTAGATGTTGGCAGCATCCCCAAATACATGAGGTAATTAAACAAATTAATAGAAAGTACTAGTAAAAAGTAATTAATTTAATCTAAAAATGTTGTTCAGCTCATAAGTAGCTCCTAGTGGTTTCTGGTTCTGGAGTTTTTTTGAGTAGCATTTGTTAGAGAAAAAACACTGCTATTATTGCCTTTTTCGAAACAAAGTACTGCAGCTGCTAATGCAAGCTCTAATTAAATGCACAAGTCTGAATTTGATATTTGCTGCTGTCTCATGTCATTTCTTAACTCAAACTGCAAGACAGACTCAAACCTGACACCTCTGGATCTTTCATAGAATATTCTTCCCTCCGTACAGATTTCTCTGTCATCAAAAATGTGGCTCAGATATTTGTGTGGGTATGTGTGTGGGTAATGGATGGAAATTTAACAAGCTTTTATTATCCACTGTTAGCATTAGCCTGATCTTTTGGTTAGTTGGGAGTTAATTGCCAAAAGGTTTTATGGTGTATCTAATTGGCTCAGTCATCCTTCTATGCCATGAACCCTACCAGACCGCCAGTGTGCCCTGAACTCAAACAGAGGGTAAGAGCCCATCAGTTATTTAGTATGTGCTAGAAGCATGCATTTTCTTTTCACTCCATGTGAAAATAGTTAACCACAAGGAAAGAGTCCCACCCCTCCACTTTGCAAAATGGTGAAATTAAGTTTTCCGTACAGCTACCAGGGGACTGCAGTAAATTACCCTGGTAACAGAGTTTACATTGATTCTGAAAAAAGCACTTGTCCATATGTAACAACGATAACCTTTTAGAAGGTTTGGAAAACAAATCTGACACCCCATTAAAAGGCAAATGATTTTTTCTCCACACAAGAAAAAGAAACTTTTAAGACATAGAAGGCTATTAATAAATAATGGGGCTTTTTTATAGGAAAGGCTGACATGAAAGCTTAAGCTATAAACTGTATCAGAGGCAGTATTTTGACTTGTGTGGTTTATTTGTCAAAGCAGTGAGATGGGATCTCATTTTTATTAGCTGCACAAAAGATATTTTATTGAATGTCACATTGTAATTTGATTTTAAAAGGAATAGAAAAAATTACATTTTCTCGGATACGTAATACTGCAAAAACATGATAGTCATACTAACCACTAACCACAATGAGTAGTAATATAAGCCCTACAAAATATACACTAGTACCTTACCAATGGAAATGTGTATTTTGAGATTCCACGTACCAGAATATGTTTCCTGAATCCAGTTTCATTTACAACTGTCAGAATAATATATATAAAAAATATATGCAAGTTATTAAATTATGTATGTAAACAGCTAACATAAGAGTTAGATTTGAGGAGAAGGACAGCTTTTAATATTTTAAAATTTGTCTTCAAGCTCATTCACATAGTTCATTACGAGAAAAAGATCATAGCTGAATGCAGTGGAGAACAGTGATCAATACCTCAATATAACGGGAATGGGAGTAAAGAGACCCAACATAATGTCAAGTAGCCTGTATAGATTATGTTGGTTTTCACTTTGCCATTGACTCCCTGAAGGTTGTTTAGCCTCCCTTGGTCCACCTCCATGTCCATGCTTGGGAGCACTACTGCCAAAGGTAGCAAGAAGGCTCAATGTCTGAAGAAAGATGTAGCTTCCAGCACTGTTGCTGGTGACAGTTTTGTCACAAAATACAGTGGCATCATCCCTGGTTGGGCAGCCTGGCCTTGGTCAAGGCATGAGAGCATTATCGTGGAGTGCTCAGCCCCTTCTCCTCCCCTCCAAAGCCACCTCACCACGCTGTTCAGCCCTGTCATACATGGATGGTGAGCCCATACCCAACATATGCCAACCAAATGTGTTATTACAACTCACAGGTAACATCCATTACTACTCAGACGGATCATCGTTACTCAACTCCCCAACAAGAAACACATGATTCAAGAGCAAGGTCCTAGTGACAGGGATGCATATTTTAATTGTTAATATTTTTATTAGCACTAAACCACTGAATTTTTATATTTACTTTGCACAGAGAGCAGTTTCCCAATTGCTCAGTTTCTACAAGTAAAATAGAGGGAAAACAAAAGGAGAAACATTGGTCGGTGAACCAAAATCACCTCGAAAAATGTAAGTAGGAAGATGTATATTCTGCAATCCCACTGCTACTCCACCAATTTGAATCCCATTTATCCCACTGAAGTTGTCACTGTCCTCTGGACCATTAGCAATCCTATACATCTTGCAAGAGTCTCTAACTCCTCAGCTGGAAGGAGGTTGCAACTCATCAGCTCCTCCTTCAAGATTCAGTATCTGATAGTGCCCAGCCTTGGATAATCTTATTTAGATAGCAGCAGTTCTGGAAGAAACTCAATGCAGTAAGCACTTCACAAACATTTATCAATTCATGGGCCTCACCAGGGACCTGACATAAACCCCAGAGGGAACTATGTAAGATAAATGCTACTCCATCCCAAAAGGTGGGATTTAAAAACAGCTAAGGAAGTTCCAGGGCCAAAACCGTATCCATTTACAACACATCTTGTGCTGTTGAAATACTTGAGGCCAAAATCAGTAATGTCCTTTTCTGGCATTATAGTGTTTATTTTTGGGGACCTGATTACAGGGCTGCAATGCAGGATGCATAAGCATATGTACAGCTCCTATAGGGTGCCTGCTGGAAAGTCCACACAGGGGTGTTGAACCATGCTGGAGTGCCTTTCAATGCACAGAATCTCTTTAATACTTCAGTGCAATCGTATTTCCTCTCACTTTTAAAATGAAAATGTTGTTCAAGAGGTGGAATAGAGATTGCTTTCCCAAACTGCATAATTAGGTACTTGGGGGATTTTTCTGAGAAGTAGATGTTCCTGTAGGCAGAAGAGGTTGGTCAAATTTTGTTGGTTCTCAGGTAAACACTATTTCAAAATCAGATCCCTACCATTTCCTCTTCCAGTTGGTTTTGAAAAGAAAGCCATAGCTCCCACTGCCCTGTGTTAAAAGCTCACTCCAAGAGAGCTGTAAGGTAGCTAACAAACAACTCAAGTGCTCAGGGGAACTGAGATGGGGAAATGCCAGTTTCTGGCAGCTAATTGGGGTGAAACAGAAGTGTGATAGTAACTGATAAGCCTGACAAGGGTAAGACAGTTCTGAACATGTAGAAAGACACAATTCTGGGCTCTGGGGACCTCTCCAGTCAGAGAAGTTTGCAGAGGTTCTGGTTGGTTCTGGGATTAGGCAGGAGTACGTGCATGCACTTTTGAAAAATCCTTATGTTCTGCCTGAATGACCTAACCAAGCATTACACTCTTTACTAAGACCTTAGAAATTTCTGGAAGTGAAATCAGAAGGTGTGAACAGAAATTCAGTAGAGCATAATATGCAGATGCCTTCATAAGGGGCAAGAGATGTTTAGAACATGGACCCCATCAGCAGCCTCCCGAATCCTCAATGATCCTAAGAAATGGCCTCACTTCAGAGGTCCTACAGTAAACCTGTAATTTTGCAGTTAATTCCACAAAATGTAGAAAAATATCCAAAGTAAAAAATGTTGTGGTTTTTTAAATACACCCAAAGGTAAGCTGTCAGGGCTCACAGACTCTTTTGATAGGTTGGGGTTTTTTAAGGAAGAAAATATCAACAGGTAACACCAAAGTACCACAGTACCTCCCATTTGCCTTACTCGTTTGTATCTGTCAAATCTGTCTTTAGCCACCAGTAAGGGCCTCCAGTCTAGCTGTCCATAAATATTTGGAAAGCTCATAGAGAATATTCATTTGTGGCCATCAATATTTTTTTATACTGGGAGAGCTCAGTCTCTCCATTGCATGTGTATAATAGCACCAACGGTTGGAATAAGCCATATGGCCCCTTGTGTTTCCTGAATAGTTTAATTGGAATACCAAATACTCCTATAGCTACCACGTGTCCGACTTTTCCTAGCCAGTCACACTGGGTAGATGAGGGCAGCTCATCCCCGTCAGAGACAATACCTTTATTCTGCAGGCAGACTCCAGATGAGAGGGACTCAGGTTACCACAGAGCAGCACAACACCTCCCACACACATACCTCTAAATTACAATCTTGCTTTTGGGAACAAAGGCCTTCCGAGAGGTCAGCTGGGCACCTCCCTGTACCCTCACCTCCTTATTGGTTTTTGCTCAAAACATTATTTTGCTACTCGGCTGTCAGGGTAACCGTACCCCTGCCAATCTTATTAGCATCTGCTTCATCTGATCATTAGCATACTTAATTTGCCAATTAGCATATCCTAATTGTTACTGGGCACCTGACAGTGCCCATAGCAAATTGTGCCAGAAAGAAAGCAAATGTGTCCACCCACCTGGCTGTCTCCACTGGAGTCTTCAGTAGTGCTCCCTGCCTCCACCTTACCTCTTCTTCTCACCAGCCACTTTAGGCAAGCATACATTTCATGGCTGCTTTGCTAAATGACCCTCGGAAAACACCTGCTAATCCATCCCTGAAGCAGTTTTTGCATGCCCAGCCTGGCTTCAGCTGCAGCATGGGCCATGCATGCCTGTCCCTGACATTGCCCCACAGATTAGGCTGCCATTCCTGCACCGCTGCCCGAGTGTATCTCGTCTTCTCATGTCCTACAGTCAGCATGGGAATGGTCCTTAGCAAACATCCAAGCATTTCAAGGTTTGGCCTATATCAGTAATTTCTTTGGTTTCTCTGTAGAATGGCAATAAAAAAATATTCCTCTTACAGCATTATAGTAAGAGACCAGGCCACTTTTGAAGCACTTTCATATCCTTTTAGGGATAGCACCATAAAAATACAGTGTAACTAATGATGTCTTTGAGGTTTTAAGTCTGAGGATTTTTGTTTATTAATTATAAGACTTAAATGAAATTCAGATTTTTAAATTCTGCAGATGGTGACTAGCACATCAATATCCAAGTACTTATTAGATTTACAAGAACGTTGACTTTAAGGGAATTCAAACCAGATTTCTTCTATTAATATTACATTGTTGTGCCAACCTCGCAGCAGTCGGTATGTTACGAAGAAAATATCAGAGGGGTGGGGTAGTCCTCTGCAAAAGTTCAAAACACCACCATGGCTACAAACTTGATATTGCTCATCTTGGTCTAATATTCCCAACCTTTTCTTGACCCAGGATTCATAACCAACAAAAGGAAAACATGAGGATGGCTCTTAGAGGGGGTTTGTTCCACCTACGCTTAAGATGTCTGTCATACAGACCTCTACACTCGGAACAGTGTCACCAGCTCCCTTCAGTGTCAGTGAAAGGACTTCTGTGGGGTAGCTCATTTGAACTATTTTACACGTCCTCTTCTTGAGGATGAGACAAATTGTTCTCAGAAAAGCTGGCCAGCTCAGACGTAAACCCCTAATTCCGCCAGATGAATCCTGCCTCCAGTCTCTTCCTCATAAACTCCATTGATTTACAAAGCTGGTGCAGAGGGAGAGAGAAGAGTAGCTACTTCTGCACATTTGTACAACGAAATACAGGGTCTCGGCAGGGATGGGTGACCATCATCAGGGTGGCACCGGTGACTGTGCCCCCTCTTCCTCCCCCACCAGAGTCACCCTTGGCGCATCGGCTTGGGAAGGAGGCAGTGGAGCCTCGGGAAGGAGCAGGGAGCAGGACTGCGCGGGATCCTGGCGCTGGAGCAGCGTGTCCTCTTCCCCTTCACACAGGGCACTGTTGCCTTCCCTCGCCTGCATCTGTAAAAATCTCTTCTGTTATTAATTACCTTCAAACTTTTTGAAGTGAGAACAGGCTTACCATGTTATCCACGACACTGAAATTCACACTATCAGAATTATGTTATTTATTATTACTTTTCCCCGCTAAGAACTTATACCTTTTATTTTTACTAATTGCCAGAGCTTTGGTGGGAATTTAGTTGCTTTTCTGAAAGTTACCTTTCATTAAGCTGGAGTGTATCACTTTCAGAAATGCAGTAGTGTTCTTCTGTCATGTGAGCACTATTAAAAATGCCCCCTTTTGATGTGCAACCCCTTTAAATCTCTCTATATATGTGAAAGCCGTCTGGCTCTAAGGCAGGGGTTCTTATTTGGTTTTTTTACAACCTAGCAGAGAATAAAACTAATAAGTATTTCTCATTCTTTAAAGATTGATTTATTATCAGTTCCAAAAACATGCCTTTTCATTTGGAAAGTCATTTGCTCAGTTATGATTGCATATAAACAGCTGCTAAGGGTCAGCATGGGCCTTGGTGCTTGTTATTGCTTGCACTCCTTATGATTTTAGCTCAGCATAACTAGCAGTGGTGTCCTGGGATTCCAGAGTCTGTACTGATTACCAACAAAAGCCTCTTTAAGATCAGCAGAAGCAGTCTAGGGACTAATGGTGCCAAGGCAGTCTGAGGCACTGGAGCAATGCCCGAGGTCATAAAATGAGCAATGACAATTGCCCTGTCCTTGCTGATTTTATCAGCCTGAGAGTTTTTTAGTATCACACGGAAGACAAAAGGAATCTTTAGTCCTGAATGATGTTATCGGCTAACATGAACTGTTTGGGGCTTGGTTTTGGATTTTTGTTCTCTGTTTGGTTTTGTTGCTGGTCATTTACTGTGTTCAGAAAGGCAGGTGGATGTCTTAGTTATAATACATGTAACGGCTTTACACCAGCGGCAGCTTCTTTCCCCAGCTACTTTCTTAATATGTTTCTTTTGGAGAAAGGAAGAAAGAAAAAAGGGAAGTTTTACTATTTTATATGTATTTATATATGTTGTAAAGTGTATATTATTCTTACGTATGAATAGCTAAGCTGTATGTCACATTCACTTCATCAGTAGAGTTTTCATCCTGGCTTAGGCTAAAATGAAAATGATCTGTGACTACCTCATCTCTCACTCCATATGAACATATCAGAAAACCAATATATGACTGGCACTCTGTGCAAAATGCACAGGGATCAAACTGAAGGAGTGTTCAGGCTCCTTGAGCTGTGATCATTGAATGAAGAAGATTTCAAAGCATCGTGGGAATTCCCCAGAAGTTACACCAGAGATGAATTTGGCCTTTAGAATGAAATTTTATACATCTCATTCACACACAGCAAAATGTTTCATCACAAGTGGAGACACTTTTTAAAAGAGTCTTAAAATTAATCCCAAATGAGGAAGCCTCTCTCCAAATGAGTGAAACTTGGCAGATCTACAAATTCAAACTGAGATGCATTAGCAGATCTTCTGTAGGGAAATTTGTATAATATCTGCCCACACTGTACCTGGTTCAAATCAGGGCTAGCAGTCACATTTCTACTGAATTAAGTACATCACAGAAATAAAACATACCAACAAGCAATTCAGGTTCACAGTGCTCTGAAGTACTGTCTATTCCCACTTCCAGTAAGAGTCACATATTTCAAGTACACTCAACTTCAGGTGCTCTCAGGCCCAGATTTGCTAACGTGCTTGGGCACCAAATTCAGTTGGCTTTTAAATAAGACCTGAACTCCTAAATCACTTGCCCATTTTTGAAGGGAAAAAAAAAAAAAAAAAAAACCAAACAAAAAGAAAAAATACCGAAAGCAGCTTCTAGGACCAAAGACAGCTTTTTTTCCTGTATGTGGATCTGTCATTCAAAACAGTCAGAGCTTGGGGTGACCAAAAAATGGTCTGGGACTGTAAGCTTGTAATTGCTTTGCAGATCATTTATATTTTTTATGCATAATTTTAATGATATCTGGCACAAATCATCATTAATGGCATTCCAGAGTTCAAATGGGAAGAGCACAGATTCTGTGGCGTAACTCATTTCTGGCAGCAGGGGAATCTTAAATCAAGATGCAGACAATTACGTAAGCAGAGCGGAGACACTTTGTCATATATCACTTCTGTCCTGGAATTGCCTGTGCACTCTTTCAGCTACCTCTGTTGCTCATCTCTAGGTATCCATGCAGGGTGTCTAATAGGATGTTAATGAAGAGTCTCATCGTAGGTGATGGGGTAGGCAGAAACATTTAGCACATTATTAAGCAGGGAAGCAGAGAGAGGGTCAAAAAAGGGGTTGAAGTTAAATGGCAAAAGAATGGAAGAGTAAAAGTGATATCAAAGGAAGGCTCAGATAAAAAGACATTTTCCACTACATATATATCCCTACTCTCTAAGAAAGAAGATATATGTTTTGTAGCAAAATGTCCAACTGCAAGCAAAGACCTCTGGATATAAGACTGAATAATATTGAAGTCTCCCTTCAAACCTCTCATGTTTTGGTTGACACACAGTTAGGCCCCTTTCACAGAAACATTCACTAGCAACTTATGAAAGGATTTTAAAAGTGAAGAGAGGTATCTCTGACCAAGGAAGACCAGAAGAAATCATGGACAGAGGGAGTTTGAATATTTGAGCTCAGTGCCAAACTTACGGCCTTCCCATCTCTCCTACGTCCAGTCCAGCATGCATTGATACCCAGGCTTTGCATTTTGTAGGCAGATAGTGTGTTGCATTTGTTAGTTAAATGGAAGAGAGGTTAGGTTCTCCTCATGTATCCACTACCATCTTAGTCATCTTTAGGAACTGAATCTGTCGTTATTGCTTGACCTCAAGAACAAAAGTTTCTTGCAGGATCGGGCAGAGAGGGGAAGGCACAGCCCGCAGCAGGCAGTTACCCTCTCCCCGTCAGCACACCTATTGCCAGTTTGCAGCCTGCTCTTTCCCATCTGCAGCAGGTAACACCCCCAAGAGGGGCATAATACTGAAACACTCTTCCAGGGAGAAATTTTTGCTGGACAGTTCCCTAATGATATTGCCAGAGTGCCTGGGGGATGATCAGTCCATTATCTGTGGTGACTTTTGAGGTTCACTGTAATTCAGACAGAATCCTTTAAACAACTGTACAAAGTACAGCTGTGCTGTGTGGGGATACCGAAAGACAGCGCAGCTCAGATTTCCATAACCGTCTGAATGAATAGCAGTGATAACAACCAAGGAAAACTCAAGAGCCCTTGAATTCTGTTTGTTGCTCAAGACTTTAGCTCAGGGCTAAAACACATCTGTGCTCTACTGACTGTGACACCACTCTTGTGTCACTCCATGGGGAATAAACTGGCTAATATCAAATGGTTAAGTGCCAGTAAGTGCTCAGTCTTGTTATGCAGAAAACCTACTCACATCGTCTATGTTTCTGGTTTTTTTAAATTGGCATTCTCTTGGTTGAACATCCCATTTCTTTTTCCATCAAAAGTGGGCTGACAGAGGTGTCTGGGGAAGAGCTGGTGTGCACCTGGGTTTGACTTTGGTGTGGAGTCAGGATGACTCACAGAGGGACTCCTGGTCTAGTAAGACATACCCCTAGATACTTGTGTAACTTTGCCCACATCACCGTCAGTCTGCTTACCAACGTGAGTAGAGTTATGCAGATACCTGCATATGTCTTCTGGATATGTCTCTATTTATATGCAACTGCATTTATTTCCATTGAAAAATACAGATCGTGGCCAATTTAAACATAAAATGTAGCTTGATTATTCGGAGAAGAAGCATAAGCTGACTATAAAAATGTCTGGTTTACCTAGGAGTACCTAATAATCCAGAATCTTCAATCTCTTTCCAAAGCTATTCAGACCACCTTTATTTTTCTTTTCATTTTTTTTGAATCCAGAAACCATAAGGACATAGTTTCAGATGTGGTTTGTTTTATAATTCCTCTCTTTTTAACATTCAGTGCTACTTTAAAGTTGTGTCCAAATATGACAACATGTTGGCCTAATTTTGTGAAGACAATGATAAATAATAAATACTGGTGAAAGAGGAGAAGTAGAATAGGAGCTGTTTCAGTCACATCCAGGATTTTCAGTCATTTTTTTTCTAGGAAACAGAAAACTGGAAACGCCATGAAAGTGTTTTAGCCTTGGAAACACTTCTATAAGAAACAGAGCAGTGAACTATTGGTTTCAGCCAGATGTGCAAGTTCTAAAGGGTAATGTTTATAAATGCTACCCCATCAAACAGTTCACACTGCCAACATCAAGCGAAGAGATGTCTTTCAGAAGCAAAAAGGCAACATACCAGGAAAAACATTATGTGCCTAGTGTAGTTATGCAAAAGTAATAGAGGATCTTGGGGCATGAACCAGCAAGAAGCACTAGTGAATTAATTGAAGGTAATGGCAAGCAGGTCCGAAAGTGCAGATTTGTCAAAAGTAGGTGGCATCTTATCTCTATGACTGGACAGATAGGATTCTTTTTCTAATTCTGTTTTCTCTAACTGGACTCTTATACTGCACCAGCTAATGTAACCTAATATGAAGTACCTAGCATAGTTAGACTGTGATCAATTAGAAATTAAAAAGCAAAGCTCACATGTCATATCAGGTAAAATACTCATCCTATAGTGGCCTCAGGCAGAAACATTTTGGTGAAAAGGCAAAAGGAGATAGGATAAAGTCTACACTTTTGTGGGTAGCCAAATAATTTCCAAGAGCTTCAGCACATGTGTAGCTTCCATTTGTTGCACAGCTTATAAAATCTCAATGATTGCAATGAAAGCTGTCAGTTTCTTGCTTGTATATACTAAGTGGTAATTCCTAACAGAGGTACAGAGGTACAGAAGAGATGGAAAGATCCTATATCGAGTATTACGTAAAAATAATGGGATGTTCCTGTTGCTATACAGGCAGCAGTTGCTGTATACAGACATGGTTGTGACTATCCGTATCTGCCCACGTGTATGGGAGAAAGGCGTATAAATAAAAGTACACATGTGGCTATGGTCCTAACATATGGCCCACGTGTCCTGAGTGAGGAAAGTCTCTCACACAGTGCTGTTTGACTTCTGCTTTCTAGAAAATTTAATCCTACAAGTGGGACCTTATATTGAACATGTGTAATCTTGGAATTGGAGTTCTCGTGAGATTCAATGCCTAATTTGATCGTCAAAAGAGATTTTTAAAGTATCTCTGCTTTGCCTAATGCAGATGTAAGAGAAGGATAAGTGGGACAGCGCAGGAGTCTGAGGTTGCTGGTGGGCAGTTGAACTGGGTGATGACAGGAAAGTAAGCAAACATAAGCACGGAGCACAGCAGGCCAGTCAGGATATTTGGTAGATGAAGACACAATGCAGCATCTGAGTCTGTAACCCCAGACTCTTTTCTCTGAACTCAGATATTAGTGACACTTTGGGGAAATTAGCAGGGAGCACTGGAAGCCTTTTAAACCACATGTCAAATAATTTCTCCTGATGCCTGTTTTAAAAGAAAACCTCTCATCTAAAAAGCATGTGACAGGTACTTCAGCTAGACAAGATGATCTCTGCAGTTTGCTGCATGACTGAGTGATTCATTTTAGGTCACCAGTTAATCTTCAAGTAATAAGATAGGCCAGAAGTCCTAATAGTTATGTCCAGCTTCTCCATAAAACAGTAATCAATGGAATACTAATAGACCGATGCCTGACCCGCTGGATTATTGTTTCATGTATATGTGAAAAGTTTATTACATAAAAGGACTTTGCAGAACAGAAAAGCCGAACTATTCAATCTGAGAGACAGAGCAGAGCGAGCTGCAGGATCAGGCATTGACTGCGTGAAGGACACTATGGGTCCTAAGACTTTTTTTTCTGTATGAACATATGCAGACCACTCCGTGTCCTCTCCCACCCTCTGTCCACCCTGTCTACTTATGCGGTGAAGTCTTTAGTACAGGGAAGCTGGGTCTTTTAAACTTCCACATAATAAGGTTCTCCAAATTCAATTTTTCAAATCATGAATGCCCTTAAACTTTCTATTATCAGCTGGGTGCTAAATATTCATAAAACTTTATGTGAACATGCTGCTGTTTTTCTCTGTATTTAATGGGTTTAGCTACTGGTCCAACATACTGAGAAAAGAACTGTCGCCTAATTTGGGGCTACCTTCATTTTAAATAAACATATTCCTTGACTAATAACCTGGTCACCATGCAGTGTGCTACCAGATTCAGATTTGGCCCCAATCCACTGTAGACCAAGTAATCTCAGGCATGTGAGTCATTAGAAGAATCCCTCTGAATGTTGCACATGTAATTGCAGCAAAAAGGCTACCTCTGTTTACCTCTCCTGGAATGGCTGTAGTGTAGACAAGCAGGCTCTGTTGACATTTCTCAAAACCAATTATTCATCTGTTAACAATTCAACTATTCTGTCCCTCCTGCCTCCTTTTTAAGGTCATGCTTTTCATGTAGATATTTAAAAGCATTGCTATGCAACCTGTACAAAAACCTTATTATTGTAAAACACATTAAATAAAGCGTAGCAACTAATCACAGCATAAAAAGAGGATTAGATTGAATATTCCCATTGAAGAAAAAGCCTGTTTAACTCCTTTTGAGTATTGGTGCATAAAACCTTCTCTTTAATCAATATTTACTTTAGCCTTCATCTCTGCCACATAAGGCAATCCTTTCTCTGTCAGTGCACCTCTAATTTAGAGAAAAGTCATGTTTGTGGGACTTTTCTTCAAGGATATTGTGAAGTGTAAACTTAAAGTTCAATATGTTTATAAATGCATGCCAGAAGTTAAGGAATTTTAATCAAAGATATTAGAGATAGTTATTTTCTATTAGGTCAGCTAGCTCATCTGTGCTGCCAAAAATAAAAGACGTTCCTTCCAATGCAGTCCCCAGTGTTTTGCTTGGCTGTGCTTCAAGTGACTGAAGCCAGAAATATTTTTTTATAATTTTACATTATTTATAACTCATGAAAAGTTGGACTTGCCTCTGGTAGGGAGAAATGTCCCAAAGATGACATAGGTGTCATGATAAAGACTGTCCTGAACATCACAGAAATCTGTGGCCTTATGCAGAATATGGATCACCTAGCTCTTCCTGGCTACTTGAATTTCATTATAAGAGCAGTACAGACCCAGATTGGAGCTGGCACCAGAATGGGACAGACTATGAGAGTCTTACGCCAAGAAGTACCTTACTCCACAGGCATGTTCCTTGACTTGAGTAGGCAAACTTATATTATGAGTCTGTATTTAGTATGAATGAAGGTACTGTAAAGTTTCACCAAAAGTGAAAGCACCTTTACATGACATTTCCATTCAAAATTGTTATAGAATAATTCTAACAGTGGTTGGGAGTCACAGATTAGGTGTCTAGGTGAGCAAGATGACATAGTCGCATCTTTCATACCATCACCTATAAAGAGAATGAAAGGTTACTAACTCAGCTGCAGATGCCTGAGCTCCTGTGAAATCAGTCCCACACAAGACCACCTGCTGGAATACAGCAGTAGATAACATAGTAACTAGAATGGAATAAAACAGAAAAGATAAATAAATTTATAACACAGAAGTTATTTGCAACTCAACTAAAAATCAGAATGATTAGGTGTAAGACCACATGCTAGAAGACAAGCCCTGCAATATATATCTCAACAACTGTAAAAAAGTAATCAATGTAGGTGTAAGTAAGGTGATGTCACCACAACCAAAACACAGTGGATCTTCTTAGAATTAAGATTAAATTATGTGTGAGGAGGAATTCTGAAACACTCAGGTAACTTTTGGTGGGTTTATTTTCCATTTGCAGTCTTTACCAGATCAAAAGTGTGATGAAACTGAAAGGCTGACTGTTCTTATGGCATTTCTGGTTGAGAGCAGAAGAAGGAGAGAGAGCTTATTCTCAAGAGGTTTCCAGCAAATTTCATAGTCAAAGGGGTTAGAATAGTTTGAATAAACTCCACGTAAGCATCTGGGGCCAGATTCATGGGATATTCCAGCTGCTTTGGAGCAATCCAGTGACACAAAGCAGCAGTAAAACCCACTTTACTGGCCATTTAAGTCAAGTTTATGGCTGCTCTGCATCCCCAGAGCAGCTCAAAGCAGCCAATACCAGTGGAACTCACTCTGAATTTCTGAGCTTTGAGCTGAACTGCAACTTAACTCCAAAATTCTCAAATGTGTCCATTCCTACTAGACATAACATCCTAACTCAGCATGTGTCTGTTCATCATCATTTTTATTTACAACACTATTGTAATGATCTAATTAGGAACTAAAAGTACTTTCAGTCAATTAACACTCCTTGAAGCCTAAGGTTTGAAAAAAAACTTTCAATGAGTTCAGGTAAATGTTCTGTAAAGAAATGTAGCATTTTCTTTCTAATTAATCTGTTTCCCAGGATGCACACTGTAGTTGCAAGCCCCATAACATGATATTGCCATTGCTAGTAGCAGGCTCTACGCTTTGCACAGAGTTTCCCAGGCCTCAGGACTGAAGCTTGCCAGGCTTGCTCTGTCCGGATTTTTCTTGACCTGCTGCCAACTTTGGCTTTCTTGGTTTATCTTTAACAAAATCTTTTCTAATTTACCAAGTATCTCTGGCTAATTTGTTTTACTTTTGTTTATCTTTGTATGGTACCTCCATAATTTCACAGCTCCAACACATAACGAAGTAGTGTATAGAAATGCAGGCCTGGTGTGACAGCAGAAAAGTGAAGAGACAGGATGCAGTGTGGAGGAATACCTGCTTGGAATGATAAGAAATGTGTCACAGGCTTGGCACTCGAGACCCACAGCTATAAGCAACTAACCAACGGTCAGCTAAAGAAATGCAGACCTCGGGCTGGACAAAACTGGGTTTAGGTGTAACAAAGACATAGTATATCTAGTCTACAAAAAGGGCACATATATAGAAAATTTGGATGTAAGTTAAAGCTGCAGACCCCTGAGGAAAGAGCAAATATGTAAATACATCTTAGCAAGCATATTAAAAAAACCTCAAGTAGATTCTACAGTGAGGAAGAAGAAACCATCAAGATGAATATCATATTTCTCCCAGTGAAGGACTCTTGATGCTGGCAAGTCTGCATTGCACCCCCAACACCCTCAAGAGCAGAATGAAACCACCGACCTTAGGACCCAGAGCAGCAGGGAAAGATTGAGCATAATAACAGAAAAAGGGGCAGAAACTAAGTGTGTGTATAACAATTTTAACTATATTACTACTATTAATGAGACTGTATGAAAATATTATTGTCTGAAGTAATTAAATTTGGACAAATGATTCTTGGATTATACTTTAAAGATTTTAGTTATGACAACAATAAATTCTTAGCTTTATATATAAAGTGTGTTTCCTCTTTGCCCATAAACAATATTGTGAGCATAACAACACAAATAACAAATAATAGCTATCATTCACCACCTCCCAGGATTTTGCAGATATGCATTATTGAATGTTCTTGAAGACATTGAATATTATAAGTACCATGAGTACTATTAACAGAATGTAGTAGAGGGGTTAAATGAAAAATTATGAGGAAATTAATAACCCTACACTTAGAACAGAGTTTGTATTTTATATGACAAATAAGGCTTGGGACTCCATACCACCTGTGAAGAGTAGAACAGTCATGAAGGACCAGTCAGTCCTTCATTAGGTGAAGCTGGAGTCTCTGGAACTGTAGCATAATGCTGTTGGCTGCAGAAGCTAAATTAAGGTTACACCAAGGGTCATAAATACAATATTTCCTGTTTTTTCAGTGCTTCATTTAGCAACCTTAATATTCTTTTAACCACAGGTTTTTAGCGTAATGTATATACAATATCTGTTTTCTCACTAGATTTTTTTTTCCCTTTTCTGCCCGTCCCTTAATAGGGATGGATGGAGCAATTAAAACACAACTCCACTTCAGAGCATACTGCAAAACCCAGGAGGAGGTTCTGCCTCTCGGAGTGCCAGAGGGCATAGCTGGCAGCAGCTGTGCCATTTCTTCCAAAAGTGTTATATATATATTTATGTATATACTTTTCTGCAACTAATAATTTCAGATGGACACTCAAAAGGAAACAGAAACTACAACTTGACTTATTCTCAATTGCCTTTAGTAATTATTAGTGATTTAGGATATAGCCAAAACAGGTTTTGCAAAGGAAAGTGGAGGCAAAAGGGGACAGATTCCTTAATCTCCACAACACCAGTATATCTATAAGGAAACACCCCATTCTTTTGCACATATTATCTCTGCATGTGAGTTTTGTCCAACTCTGTACTCCCATCTCTGAGTCAATTTTCACTAATTTTTTTCCTCTCTTTTCTCTCATAGCTTTTTTTAAACAGGATGTAAATATGCTAGAAGTTGATTTCAGTCCTAGTTTTCAACTTCAGTAATTTCAAGAATAACAAAGAAAATTTTGCCTATTTCCATTGTACATATTACAGAGGGAGATATTTATACCCTACACTAACAAAGTCAGAACACCTAGAATTGAATTTAGGCCATTCAAAATTGAAATTCATTCTGTTTTTCATTGGAAAGTTTGCTTCCTCTAAATCCTTAGTAAGAAGTCCTGGGCTGACTTATGGACTAACTTATCCTATGTTTCAACTGAACATATTGCTTATTCAATGAGAAAGAACAATGATATATTGTGGAAACCTCATCCAGCCAAAAAAGCCCAACTAGAAGAGTATAGGAGTGTGAGCTACACCAAACAGCAGCTCCTCTGGTTCTGTGGGGTATCTTAGGCAGACACAGGTTCATGTTCAGCCAATCCGAAATACAATGCTTTGAATTTCTTAAGCAAATAAAATGTTTTGATTCGGGCTGTACTGATTCCTCAACTAAATATCTTAATATGTCAACTTTTACTTATAGCGTACTGAACAATTCCAAACTTTTTCTGAAAATTATGTTTTGATTGTTAAAAAAAAAATGTTTCTTTCAAAAATCATATTGAAAATTCACAGCCAGCTCTATATTTGATCTATAACCAATGTCATATCAGACTTCATTCTACATCAGTAAAAGATAACTGAAAGGACTGATGTCTTTTCTGTAGCTTTGTTATCATTTGGTTTATTAGTTAATTAAAATGAATGAGATTCTCCCCTCTTACTTCCATTATCCACCCCACTGCTCACCCATTTATTACATTTTGTCATTATCATGGTTTAACCCCAGCCGGCAGCTCAGCCCCACGCAGCCACTCAGTCACTCCCCACCCCGGTGAGATGGGGGAGAGAATCAGAAGAGCAAAAGTGAGAAAACTCGTGGGTTGAGATAAAGACAGTTTAATACGGAAAGCAAAAGCTGTGCACACAAGCAAAGCAAACCAAGGAATTCATTCCCCACTTCCCATGGGCAGGCAGGTGTTCAGCCATCTCCAGGACAGCAGGGCTCCAGCACGCGGAACGGGGACTTGGGAAGACAAACGCCATCACTCCGAACGTCCCCCCCTTCCTTCTTCTTCCCCCTTCAGCTTTATCTGCTGATCATGATGTCCGGACTATGGTCTGGATTATCCCCTGGGCCATTTGGGGTCAGCTGTCCTGGCTGTGTCCCCTCCCAACTCCTTGTGCCCCCCCAGCCTGCTCGCTGGTGGGGTGGGGGGAGAAGCAGAAAAGCCCTTGGCTCTGGGTGAGCACTGCTCAGCAGGAACGAAAACATCCCTGGGTTATCAGCACAGTTTCCAACGCAAGTCCTGCACACAGCCCCTTACTACCTACTATGAAGAAAATTAACTCTACCCAGCCAAAACCAGTACAGTCATACGACAACACCAAGTTTTCTGTGGAGGCAAATGAGGTTTTGGGTTGCTGGGGAGATGGGGGGAATTATTTATTTTACAGTATTCAGTTCTCTGCCGCCCAGATGCCTGAGTGTTTCTGTAGTCTTTGCTCCCTAGTTGTTTCTGTGGGTCCAAGTACAATGATAATGAAAGGAAATACACAATCAGTTGTACTTACTTATTTAAAAATGCTTCTTTTTCCACAGCACACTAAAAACCAACCATGCATCTCATGCTTATGACATAGAAGACAGTATTTTAGTGCATTTCATGCTCTATTATACTATCTTATTTAGCCCATACATCAGATTTTAAAATTAATGTAACAATACCACTTACTTAAATCAGCCATGCCACAAATACAGGAAAAAGCCATTGAGAAGGATTAGCAGGGAGACAGCTTTTAGGATGTCTGTGTTAGCACAGTATATTACATTTAAAAATACACAAAATTAAGGACATCACGTTTGCTTTTTTATTGTTAGCTGTCTGATAGGCTATTTATTTCAGAAAATAGTGATTGAATACCGGCTGCCAGGTAATAAGCTTTCTCTAGTCTGTTATAGGAATTAAATTATCAGCAATCAGTAGCGCTCCTGGTAGCCATGTATTATGTGTACAACACACTAGCTGTCCTTTAAATCAAGATGTATCTTTTAATCAGAAGTATCTTCTATCCATAAAGAATTCAAAGTTGGTGCAAGTCCAAACCGAGTTAGAAATAAAGACAAAGGCCAACTCATGTATGAATTAGCATGACTGGTGCTATTACAGTTATTTCTATTTCATGCATGCTGGGAAAGCACTTAGAAGTCACGGTGTGTGGCAGGACCCTGGGTAGGCTTGGGGCTCTGTGGGGCAGTCGTTCTCCTGTGCTGCCCTACAAGTTTAGCAGGAACCTTCAGGCAAGCTCGGTGCACCACTGTGTCCTCTTCACTAATTTCACTAATGAAAGGGTCAGCCATCTTTTGGAGCAAAGTACCACACTGCCTTTTGCTTTCTCAAAGAAGAGGTTGAGCCTCTTCATATGAACTCAGGAGCCAGGACAACCTTCCTCACACAGCAGCAAAATAGCTCACGGAAGGCCTTTGTGGGAACCGGGTGAATTCGAGAGGACCTGGGCTTTGTGAGCTGCTGTACAGGGCAGCTTCATCAGGACTGCCACAAGTACTGTCACCTGAGAGACCTTGCCTCACACCGGCATGCAGTATCCGATTACCAGCATACCCAGATGGACATAAAGGCCACTTCTTTCTTGACATAAACAGGAGCTGGTCTAATGAAAAAGGGCAATAGTACATATTAAGGCCATGGACATCTTGTTTATCTGATGGAATCTTTTGCAAATTGTTATCTGTAATTTTCTGTCTTTATGCATGGGAAAATTCATGTAGGGAAGAAATACAAGAGAACCTGGACTGAATCCGTAATCTGCCTATGCACCCTCTTTGCTTAACATAAACTGTTGATCCATGTGATCCCAAAAACACATCCCACACATCCAAGAAATGCATGAAGGAAACCCAAAACTCACCAATTTGAGGTGTGCAGTAGGAAGACCTACTGTAGACTTACCTGTCTTCCCCTAAATACTATCCACTTGTGACTGTCAGAGACAAGATACTAGATTAGATGGTTATTTTAACTGTTCCCTTGTTCTTGAGACTTGATCTTATGATATTCTCAGAGATGTTCAAAACTTGACAGGACAAGGGCCTGAGCAACTTTTTGGGGCAGGAGGGCTGGACCAGAAGGGTTCCAGAGGCTCCAACAAAAATTATTCTATGATTCTGATGTCTGAAACATTTTTGCATAAACTGCAGTCATGAAACATGATAGAATGCCACCATTTCAGGGCTGGAAAACAGGCTTCAGTGAAGACTTTTCCCACATCCTACGTGGACACAGGAGGGTTTTATATGCTGCAGCTTGTGCCCAGTTCACCATTACTTGGACTTCCGAAACGAACAGTTTAGCCCAGTTCCAAAGCATCATCAGGGTAGATGCTGCAAGAAGGTGTTGTGCTTAGAGCTGGCCATTCAATATGGATTTTCACTTTTCTCAAAGTCAGTTCCACATTCAGCCAAGACACTCCTAGAGTAGTCATATTTGACAAAACTTCACCATCAGGCTCAAATAAAGTCACACACTGACCACTCATTAATTGTTCTACAGGCAGTACCTGTGCTCATAGAAGACATAATAGAAAGCAACAGAATCATTAAGTGAGAGGCTAGGGAAAATTGAGGAGAAAGAGAGAGAGAGAATACTTGCTGTCAGACTGTGGTGCCAATAATGCCTGGTGTAGATGAGAGGCTATAATAAGGGAAGCATAGGGACGGAAGGGATTGAGCTGAAAAGGGGGAGATCTTCAGAGGCCTCAAGGGCTACACAGAATGGATTTGCATCATAAGCCACATCAGCTTGCTCCACAGACATGTTCAGAGGCAAGTGTGAGAAATGTGACTTCTCCCAGAGATAGAGGAGAATGCATTAGGCATGTGTCCATTGCATACTGGGTTAGGATCCCTCAACCAGATTTCAGCCCTTTGGTACACCTACACAACACAACCTAGTCCCATGACCGCAGAATTATCAGATTCAGTTCTACATAATATTATGTCCTGTCCTCTTATCTGCTGCTTCTTATCTGAGCCGTCCACCCAGGAATAAGGCCACTGCGAACTGAGCACTCAACGGGCAATTCTGGAGCTGGTGTTAGTTCAGTGACCTATACTATTCATATATAGGATGACAGGATAATTTAGCTTGGAAGGAATCCTAAGTCTCTAGTCCAACCTCCTGCTCAAAGCAGGGACAGATCTGAAGTCAAACCTGGTTGCCCAGGACTTTGTCCAGTCAGGTCTTGAAAACCTCCAAAGAACAATAAGCTGCACAACCTCTCGGGACAACCTGCTCCATTTTCCGGCTGTCCTTGTTGGAAAGAAATTTCTCCTTATACCCAGTCTGAACTTCTCATGTTTCAACTTGTGCCTGTTGTCTCTTGTCCTCCCACCATGCACTGCTCTGAAGTGCCCTGCTCCAATGACCCCTTATAGGCACCGGGGAGGCTGTTAGGTGTCCCTGAGGTCATTCGTTCTCCAGGTGGACTCAGACCAGCTCCCTCAGCCTGTCCTCAAAGGACAAATGCTCCAACGCTCCAGTTTGTCCCTGACTTTCCTGTGTTGGGGGACCAAAACTAGATGCAATATCTAGATGTGGTCTAATAAGTGCTGAGTGAAGGGGAACAATCTCCTCAGTGTTTTAAAACAGAGATTCTTGGCTTCCACATCAATCTAACCCAATTCCAGCTGCTCTACATGATCTCACAGAGAGCAGAGACGAAACAGGAGACAGCAAGATATCTCATGGTTCAGACGTGGAGAAGTTACATTAGGTACATGGTTCTCTTTCTGGTGATCTGGAGAGCACTGTGTAGTTCCCTCCCCAGGGAGCCTCAGAGGCTGTTTATTTTGCTGTATACCTGAAAAATTAGGAGAGGCATCTGGTCTGTTCATAGTCAGCCTGGAGTTCTTGTGTGTATCTCTGAGGTAGCACCTTCACCTTGTATATTTTTGACTCCTCTCTTAGCACAAGGAGGACAGCAATACATCTCCACTTCATGAAATGCTCAGAGAAGTCTGGATGAGAGCACTCCTGAGAACTTGCTACTACAGCTATTATCTCAGGACACACTAAAAGGCTTTGGACAGAATTAGAACCCAGAAGGAGAGAGATTTTTCTTGTTTGTGTTGCTACAAATGCACATTATTCCATTTCAATACTATAAAGTCAGTACAGGATTAGCCCCCTTGCATACATATTCCATTTCTATAGCACTTGCTCTGAAATCAGCTAAAGCAGACAGATAGAAATTCAAGACGTTGACCACTCATCTGCCTACAGCCCCTTTGTGACACTCCATATGATTTTTCCTGTGTAAGTCATTGCTTTCCACACAACTCACTGACTTCTTCCTGAAGAACAGCAAGAGAAAGACATCAAGAAAGGTCAGAGCAGTGGCTGCCCACAGCCATTTGCCATCCCCAGGGACTCCCACTCCTATTCCATGGAAGCCAGGGCACCAAAAGAAATCCCAAAATGGCTAGAGAAAAACACAAGGTGTCAAAACACCTAGTCCTATCTTTCCTCAGCTTTGAAAACTCTTCCAGTTTCTAGAGCAGCCATAAGAGAGCAACTGACTTTCATGCTGTGCACCCCAGTCACCCCCTCTGAGAATCCCCCTGCACGACATTTACTTTAATAGGTCTAATTATAAAGAAATGCACTTTTCAATCAGAACCGAAGAACCAGTAGGTTTTCTTCTTTAACATGCCAACCAGCTGTTTTGAAAGGTACATCTCTAATCTCTTTCCTTCCACATGTTCAAACAGATGAAAGTAATTTTGTGCTCAACTGTCTATAAGTAATTAGACTGGGATGTAAAGGAGTCTTTATGTATCAGTTCAGAAAAAGCTACACTCTTAGCATACAGAATAATTATTAGCAATCTTCTTCATCTGTAAGGTATACCTTATGCATTTTACATGAGTCCCCATTATTAACATAACCTGACTATCAAAGCTCCATTGAAACTGGTGTCTTCTTTTTCATGTAACTGACTGAAATTCCCCAGAAATATAGTAATTTGAAAACAGTGATGCTGATGATTTGTTTCAGCTGTAATTTGTTATTTTTTTTCTCCTCTTTGTTGTTTTCCTAGTAAAGACCTAAACCAGTGGGGCTCCAATATACACAAACAAGTGTTCTGCTTTTGCTACAAGATGGATATTAATATTCAGTGAGGGTCCTAGAATGCTGCCTTTTGTCAGATTCCCAGGCTAAATTCCCTTAATCTTATTAATTAGGAGGTCACAAAAAGAATACTTTATTGGGAAACAAAATGTGTGTTCTGAAGATAGCTTAAATCAAATCTACGAATTTACTAGGAATGATGATGGCAGACTATTTCTTTAGAATCCACCTCAGGACTGTGCTTGACATCTCTGTAAATGGGGTAGGGCAATTAGTTGTAAGTCAGAGGGGCAGAGGCATCTTTTGAACTCTAGCTATTAAAAAAGTCGGATCATCTTTCACGAGAAAAGTGAGAGCTTCAGGACTGGGATTGTACCTGGTATAAGGAAAGCTGGAGAAGGAGCATACACCATTTTCGGATTTGCACCCTTACATGTAGGTGCAGGCAAAACTGAACCAAGTTGGAAGGAATGCACTGAAGGGCATTGTACTTTCTTTTCATTTTGCATGGCAGACATTTTTTGAAAGCAGATTGCTTCCTCATAGTAAATCCCTCTACAGCTACATAGCATGACCACATCTTTTGAGGAAATAGAGTCACAATTTTCTTGGAAATAAAGTTCAGTTTTAGTTTCTCTAGAATTACAAGGCGTTCTTGGGAAGTGAAGTCTGACTATTAGCGGTTTTACCACCAAAGATGGAGGGGAGATGATTATTTGCCGACAGGCAAGAGATCTGCATCATGAGAACAGCAGTAGAGAGGCCAAAGCCACCCATTCTTTCTGTCACTGACAAAGAAGCAATATTTTGTCCAAGCACATATCAGAGGGGTTTGGCCTAACCTTCAAGGATTACATGCACTGCATGTCAGTGCAAGTAACTCAGATACACTCTGTCTACCCCGAGAGTAAGGCAGGCTCTGTGAGTACAATCAGAAGTGAGGCACTTTTCATTCGTTATTTTGACGCATATAGCACTGACAGGAACTGTACTTTACAGATGTGTAAGAACAGCAGGTTCCTGCCCTGAAGACCTAATTGTCTAAACAGACCAAAAAGCAGCAAAAGACCAAAATGAAACTGAAAAGCGAAGTGAAGATATGGCAATTTGTTATACAACTTGTTACAGTTGTGAGAAGTGCTCCAGCAGGACGAAGTCAGGACATTTATCTGTCAAATCCACACTGTGATGAAGGTATTTCAATGAAACACTGTCATACTGCATCAGAACATTATCCCACTGCAGCTCAGTTCAGTCTGGCCAGTCATACACTGAAGAGCAAGAATAGCAACACACCAGGCAAACGTATCTTAAATGTGCTGACAAAGGCTTGAGAAAAGCCCAGAGGTGGACTTAGCCTATTTCTAAATGGCATTGTGAGGGTCGAAGGAGATGCACAGTCTCAGTGGGGTAAGCTGATGGCAGAGCACGCCACACACTCACTGCCAACTCCCCAAAGAGATGCACATTCTACTCTAACCAGTCTGTTCCTGACAAACCTAAGATACTTATTCTCTTAACTAGGTAGTTAACAGAATAAGTTAGCATGCACCTCCAGTACGTACCCTAGTAGAAAATCCAGCAGCACAGGAGCATGTCTGCAACAAAGACAGCTCTTCACAAGACTGATTTTCAAAGTTAGAAGTTGTGCACAGAAGGGATCCACCACAGACCAAACCAAGGGGGTTGGAAATATTACCCAATGATTCAGGTGAAAAGAAAGCACTCTGTTTGCACAGTTTGTATCAATGAGGATAAAAAATGCTCTAAATTTACCTCTCAGATAGATAAAAGATTACTACTCACTACACAGAAAAGGATGTGTTGCGATGAAAATAGCATCAGGCATGCATTTTTCCATTAGAAATCAATTAATCTGTGTCTGCCCCAGAGTTCAGGTCATGTGACTTCATGCATAACACTTAATGCATTCAAGACTGCAACATAAGTACCCCATGGAGACACAAAAATATGGAAAGAGAACAGGGCTGGAACTGTGATTATGTCATGTGTTCTTACCCTTCACATTATTAGTTTTCTCAGAGACCAAAGGTGTGTATGATACACTACAAATGTTCTCTCTCTGCAAATATCCAAAATAATAACTTCCATACTATGTATTAGAGATGTTCTTGGATATTTGAAGCACTTAGGAAAGAGTCCATTCCCACTTTCTCTGGAATGTCCTTCCTAGGTGATTCCTCTCCTCACATAGGCTCCTGAACATTGCAGAGAGCATAATAGAAAAGATCGCAGTAGCTGAATATATGTAAAATACTGTGTTGTTAGAGGTCAAAATTACCCATCACCTTCACCTGAATACAATTTCTTTGCTTCGGTAGGTTGTTCCCATTGATTCTAGGAATAAATGTTATTGTTTGTGTCCATTATTACTTGACTACTTTGCTAAAAGGCTGACTGCGTAGTGAGGACCAAACTGTGCAGGGTTTTTCCATCACTGTTCACAACAGTATCACTAGAGATCTGGAGATTTGATTCCACTGTACCTTGTAAAAGAGTAATTAAATATACTGGAACACATTCCCTGGGCACGGGGAGGTGTCAGAGAGGCCCCCAAGAACCTCTTCACAGGGTCTGCTATCAGCTGGCCATGCCTATCCTTACAGCAAGAACAGGGACACAGGGTCTGCATATCTTTTATCCTAAAAAAAAAAAAAAAAATCCAAAAGAGCAATGAAAAAGGGTAAAGGAAAGGCAAGAACTTGCCAATCACTACTAACAGGGACTGTTTAACATAGCTGTTCAGCCACATCAGAGGGAACATGGCAAGCCTGTGAAGAAACACAGTTAATTGCCCTGATAGCAACTCACCATTACAGGGATGTCCAAGAGTCATTAGGACCCTCTGAGACAAGAGGTGCATGAAAAGGAAACCCAAAGAAACAAAGGATAAATAGTAAAACATATAACCCCTTCACCAATCAAAGAATGGCAAAAGACCGCATGACAAATGAGAGCAACTTCACTAGTTCTAGCTGATTTAACACAAAGGTGCTCCGTTGCTGTGTGTATGTCCTAGAACAGGCAGAAAAATGACGAAATACCCCACACATACCATGACATCCTTGTGGACATTCAGCTGCTATGTAAGACTGGCTTCTATGTCAGATGGTGTCCTAAGGCTCATTCCAAATACTGAGGACCTACAGAGCCGAGTAAGTTGCATAGAGTAAGGTGAGTAGGTCATTAAACTGGGAAAGATGGAAACAGCAGGTATGCAGAATAAGTGTAAGCTACAAGGGAAACCTAATTTTTGCCTTGACACACACTCTAGTATTAATTGTGCTATCTAGATAAAGCCCTAATAAGTCATGGGTTGTGTCTGGGGATATTTTTCATTATTAAAAAAACATTGTTTTATTTTATGAGGTAGAATCCTTGTTTATTGTATCCAAGCTGTAGAAGAGGCTCTGCAGACAGGTCCTGCAGATACTAATGTTTCTTAAGATTATTCTTTGCCAGAAAATGAGTCATTCCTCTTCCTCTTTTTTGTTCGCATTGTGGCTTTTCCTCATGTTTACTCATTTTGCATTATATGAATTATACTAAGAATGTACATCATGAGAATACTTCTCTCGGAGAGAAATTGTGAATTTTCTTCCTTTTTTTCATTCTTTTAACTGAGGGTCTGTGACTGTTTATTTTGTTTTTCCTAAATTCTATGAACACTCACCATGATTTTATGATGTATAGCAATCTTTCCATTTGTTACACTTTTAAATACATAAATAGCATGTAAAACAATGAGCAAGATTCACCAGGAGGCTCTGGCTGCCTGGTGCTGCTGTAGTGAGTGGATGCATCCCTAAGCCCCCCCCCTGTTGCTTCAAAACAAGGTGATGAGCTCTCTGACCCCATCCAACAAAGCTCTTAATTCCAAAGGATTTGTTCCCATGTTAAAAAAAAGTCCTTAAGTGGTCTCTAGGATTAGAGATTCAAGTCTATGTGTACCTGTGCCTCAAGCCCATTACCCACAAGCACCCAAACACAGAATTAGAGGGACAGTTGTGTCCTCTGTTTTAGGTCAGAAGATGATCAATTTTCTGTAAATTGCACAAGGAAATAAAGCCAAGTATGTATTATCCCTGCTCATTCCCAAGAAGCAAAATAACACAGAATATATGAAATGGAAACAAAACTTTTCCCTTAGAATCCTGTCTCCTGACAATAAAACTCACCTGTGTGACTTAGCTAAACTACCTTGCCTTTTGAAAGCTCTCGGCTGTAATTTTCCCCACCGAGATCACACAAACTGAGGTCCTGTCCTGCAATATCTCAAAGGAGGATTTCTGGTGCTTTCTGAGGAAGGTAGGGCAGTGCAAGAAGTGGGCAGTGCAGGCAAGCACCATGGCAGGCAGACGGCCTCCACTCTTCCACGGGAAAGCGAGCTGGAGACAAGAACTAAAAATTACACCACAATACTGCTGCTTCAACCCATTTAGCTGTGGGCAAGTGGGCAAGCCCATTTTTTGTTTCTGTTGAGGAACTTGTCTCAGCTACTGATAATGATAGCAGAGTTGTGGAAATGAAACAAACAGGTACCAGCACTGGTTCTCTGTTCTCAGTAGCATAATAAATACAAGTACCTTTGCTAGTAAATAAACAGACTGTTGAAGCAATTCTTTTGATCCCCGTGAGAGCCCCATGTTTAGAAAGCATTTGCTCTTGATTGCTCCATCATGGGTTCAAGCTCTTTCCAGGACACATCATTGATCTCCTCTTTGAGTTTTCATCAGTGCTGTACTTAATTGTGAAGAACGGTCTGAAAGGAAGTATTGCCAGTTCATACTAACCTCCTGAGTTCAAAGGAGGGATATGCTTCCTCTCAGTTGTTTGAATGTTCACTCTTCATTTCAGGTTGTCTTTGAAATTCACTTTGCTTTTTAGGGCTTGTTTTGTTTGGGGCATTTTTCCCCGGTAGAACACAGCCCATTAAGAATTCAGAAGAACCAAATTGCAGTGCAGAAAAAAACTTGAGCATATTAAAACATAGTATTTTATCCATATTGAATTCTTTGCTGTCTACTGTGTTCTCTCTCTGTCACCTGAAATATTGTTCCTCCCTGGGAAAAAAATATTCAACACAATTTTTAAGCAGCTTGGTTTTATTGGGAAAGGTGTTGATGAGTTAGTGGTAATATGAGTCAGACTGAATGCTTTCATGTGTCATGTCTCATCCAGAACTCTGGTTTCCTTTTTCCTCTGAGAATGTATTTACAAGGAATGCACTTTTCTCATCTTCATTTGTGCACACTACAAAAAAACACCTCATTATTTGATAAGTTGGCAACTGTCTGCGCCCAGGACTGAAAAACAGACTTCTTGGGGGAAAGAGGTGTTTCTGGCAAAAATTACACAATACCTGTTCAATGAATGAGTAAAGATAAGTGCTAGCAGCCTCCCTGCATTCAGTTTTCCCATATCTCCTTAGAGCAGTTCTCTTTGATAATTACTGCTAGAATGTGTCATGATCCCATCAGGCCTTGCAGGACATCAAGGCTTTGTCTCACTATCAAGACACTCAACTTACATGCATCCCATCCAACTTCAGTCATCTAATGGAAGTCCCTACCCTGGGAGCTCCTCATTCTAGACCTCCCTCTAGTGAAAGGGAGACTGTCATCTTCACGGGTAAGTCAAAACTTAGGAGGACTGAATCATTTTCCAGAGGTATATGTTTCTCTCCGTTTTCTATGGAGGCCATCTCAGGGCACTAGGCAAGCTTAAGCACTTCAGTTATGTGCCTAAAGTTACAGATGAGGAACCTGGAGCATAGAATCTACCCAGATTACAGCCTGACAAAGTGAGGGAAGAAGCCAAGTACTGCCTATGCCGGTAAGTGGATGAGGAGCACCAAAGAGTGGATATCAGAGAACATTAAGAAGACAAAAGTCACTTTGGTACTTCATGTGCAGGCCAAGGATGTAAGACATTTCTCTTTGATTTCTTACCCCACCACAGTCTGGTTCTGAAACCTTCAGTTGTCTCTTTCTTGGGTCCTCACTTGTAAAATGAGGAGTAAAGCCTCTGTTCCCCGAGAGTGAGTACATTACAGGTCACAATATGGAATACAGAGAAATCCTATGGCAAGGGGTTTGAATGGGAAGACGTATCTGCATTTCCTTAAAATAGATGGGTAAAATAGAACTATAGCTCTGCAAAACTGGCTTATTGCATCATTTCTGGAGTACATGAATCTTCTAAAAGCAATAAAGGACAAATTACACCTCCAACAGCACCCACTTCTCAAAGAGGGTACCTGCAACACCATGCCATAATCAAAGTTAAATGCAAAGACATGAGCTGTCCCACAGTGTATATAAGCCAGTGTAAATTACATGTCATGGACTTTGTATAGTTAAAAAGCAGAAGTGGGGGATGGGAAAAGGAGAGGGAAGTTCCATCTTCATATTTATTTTGCTTCATAAATATTCATTCCCCCTATGACCCTCTTGTGTCCTGCTACAGAACTGTGCTGTTTTTCATTTTACCATTAAAGAATGTCACATCATAACCAACCAGTTCCAAGACATGCATAAAATCTCACACTCAGCTGAGCCCATAACTTTCCGTGAATAATCAAATGCTCTATGCAATAATTTTTAGACTCGTAATTATGCACTATTTGATCAGCTTGTATGTTCATGCTAGACACCTGATTAGCAAACACAGCAGTGTTTACTCATTTTTCTTCCCTGGGCTATCTATCTATCTGTCTGTCTATCTATCAGTCTACCTATCTATCTATCTATCTGTCTGTCTACCTATCTATCTTCCACTTATGTTGTTCCCTACTATGACAGTGTCTAAGTGTCATGGTTTAACCTCAGTTGCGAGCAACTAAGCACCACGCAGCTGCTCACTCCCCCCACACCCAGTGGGATGGGGGAGAGATTCAGAAGGAAAAAAGTAAAACTCATGGGTTGGGATAAGAACAGTTAAATAGAACAGAAAGGAAGAAACTAATAATGATAATAATAACAATAATAAAATGACAATAATAATTAAAAGGATTGGAATATACAAAACAAGTGATGCACAATGCAATTGCTCACCACTTGCTGACTGATGCCCAGTCAGTTCCCAAGCAGCAATCCCCCCAGTCCTACTCCCCCCAGTTTATATACTGGGCATGACATCACATGGTATGGAATACCCCTCTGGCCAGTTTGGGTCAGCTGTCCTGGCTGTGTCCCCTCCCAATTCCTTGTGCCCCTCCAGCCTTCTTGCTGGCTGGGCAGGAGAAGCTGAAAAATCCTTGACTTAGTCTAAACACTACTTAGCAACAACTGAAAACATCAGTGTGTTATCAGCATTCTTCTCATAGTGAATCCAAGACATAACACTGTACCAGCTACTAGAAAGAAAATTATCCCAGCCAAAGCCAGGACACTAAGTAATTGCTATATATTTAAAAACAAAAATAACATTGTTTTTCTTAATTTCTTTCTTACTTTCTTTCTTTTCCCCACTTGATTAATTTATTGGTTGGTCAATTACTTATACTCATTTTGCCTTGAGACTAAACAGATTTTTTACAGTGTCTGCAGAATTTGAAAGCTAAGGCTAAAAAACCTGACTTCTGCATTTGTTCCTGAAAAAGCAGGAACCACCACCGTCCTCTTCATGGGGACAGAAGGTTCTGCAGTGTTTCTGCTGCATCTCTTGCAGACAGTCTGCCTGGGAGCTTCCTCTGCTAACTAAAGTCTTACTGGCTCCATGGACCTTATCTGCCATGAGAGTTCCTGCTTAAGGAGACACAATCATCTCCTGGGAAGGAGATGACCTCCAGTCATCCTGGACATCTTCACACCGTAGCTACTGTAGCTTACTCTACATTTAATACCAGCAGATAATAATTTCATAAGCAAAATGGGAATGGGTATTGAGGTTTCTTCACCCCCAGCATGTTGTTCTCCCAATAGCATTCTGCACCCCTAAAGGATCCCAAGACTTCACAATAGCTTAGCTATCTGAAGGTAAACACGTTTAATAGAAGGAGAACATTGTGCAGGAGGTGCAGTCCCCAAGCACCTCCTCCCAGTATTGCTTTGGCATAACTTTAATCAGCTGCTCTTGGCTGAAAGCACATAAAAAAAAAGGGGTTGATCACTCAGCACTGTTCTCTGACTCACCGAAGTGCTATTGCTGAACTCCTCTTCTGGCTTTCACTATGCACAAGCACAAGGGAGAAAGAAAGAGCAGGGCTGCCCTGCTCCCATGATAGTGTCAGTCTAAAACCAAGCCATAACATCCACTTAGTGCCTCTTTAGAAGAGCTAAATGGATTTTGTAAATTCCATTGGTAAATTAGTGCTAGCGTTATTCAGATAAATCTTGCCATTAAAATGATTTACCTCAACTGTAGCATTATTAATGTTCAGTAAATTAGGTCCATAAAATGACATTTGCCATGCCATTAACTGAAGATAATCCACAAAGCTCATTTCTAACCCCCTTTATATTTTTTATAATGTCCTTAATAAACACTACCGTAGCTCTCTTAGACACATGCAGTCATCAGTATATTGATAGCTCTGACACAGCATAGGCTTCAGATCAATTATTGAATCAGGAGAATAATTTAGACAATCTTTACTTGTGGTCAGAAAAAGATTCATTATTTATGAGTGCAAACAAAACTGTATCATTGTTCTTCAATTCAAAACACATGTTCCCTGGAACATCAGCCATCTTCAGACTTTCTTTAGTCAAAGTAGATTATAGCCCTGGAAAATGTTGGTAATTTCAGAAACTGGCTGAACAAGCATGTTTCAGAAATGAAAATAGAGCCCTTGAAGCAAGGAAGAAAACAAAATTATTTAAAAAGACTTCACGGGTTGGCCAAAAGGTAGATCTCACAAAGCATTGTAAGCTTATTAATGTCTTTTTTCATGTTTATATATACTAAGCATTTCCATTAAAGCCCCGTAGTGGCTGAAGTCCATTCACAACACTTAGAGTTTTATTTGAGGAGAAAGGGTATAATTAATTGGTCTGATCTCTCAATCACTTGATTTTGCAAATACAAAAAATGTCAAGCCTAACACTAGCATTATCATTCCATGAGATACTAAGCATCCTCTGCTCCCACTAATGACATGAAGATGATGTCATTGAACCATGTCTCTCTTGATGGATTTGCAGAGCAGTTCACTTGTAGATGATCTCACTGCATTGGGACAGAAAAGCCCACACCTGCCTAAGAAGAAAACGAGCTACATGGAGAACTATCTGATCAAGAACAGGACTCCATTCCATAAAATAGTAGTTTCAATCACAAGAATAAAAATCTCCAACTTCTCTAGGTCAGTAGTGTGGCTTTACAGCAAAATGACAAATTATTTTTACAGTGTCTATTCTGTGACACCAAAAGGGATGCAAGCAGTCTGCCCAGGGAGTTTTGTTTGTGATTACCATTACCTGAAGCCACCTCAGGACAGAATCAAAATCGCAAGGATCATGCTCCAGCAGTTTAGGAAGTTACTGCCCTTCAACTGCTGGTAGCTGGCCCAATGTAAAATGCAGTATTTAGCTATGATTGCATTCCCCTTCTGCTTCAGCACAAAATACAAGTATTCAGCTTGAAGGACCCACATAAGTGTTTTAGCTGTTCAAGGGTGACTCAAAGAACAGGTTTGATTGCATCTTATTAACCTATTCATCTCTGATGGAGCTCCTGCCAGAAGACCACCTTCTAACCCTTTCCTCCAACCAAGTTTATGCACCTATTCATGCTAACAGAGGAAACAGCAGTCTCAAATTTACCTTTTCTTAATCACTTTCAAACAGGAGGACCCAATCATTGGAAAGCATTGTAATGACAGCTTTGTCACCTACCTAGTTATCACTACCCCAAAAGTACATGATCAGCTTGATCATACTTAAATTCATTACATCTACAAGACAGAGTTAATTAGTTCCCGAAACCAGGTCAATCTTTCTGCTGCACTCAGACTATTCAAACAGTGCAACCACGAAATGGCTGGAGAGTATTTCTGTAGTGAATGCCAGGAGCTGGCAGGAAATCTTAAAAGGGGTAGATTGCCATATCGGCCAAAGTGCAGATATGAGGATGGGCATGGGATGCTGCCCCTCCCAGACCAGAGGCACCAGCAGTCTTGAGAAATACAAAACAAAGAAGAGGGTACAAAATATCCAGAGATTTTTGGATGTTCTGGGACATGAAAGATGTTCCAGCTTCATCCTACTGAGTCCGAGGTGCCAGGAACCAACTGCTGCCCTCCATGGATGCTCACTCTCAAGTAGAAGGGCTCTATGTTGCCATCACACCCTTGCTGAACTTCTCCTCTCCTTTAGCGAGGAGAATTTAAGCTTGCAGTCCCTTGTGAAATGTGTCTAATGACCACCCGCTCACATACAGAAATCATAAAACATCAAGTCAGGCATAGTATTTTTAGAACATGAAAGTCATAGAACATGAAAGTCATGATTGCCACAACAGAAGTCCAGCTTCAGCTCTAATTAATAATGTATGCTGCCCCAGACACTTCTTGCTTTCTATATGTGACGGCGTGCTTCATGTGATGTGCAAGTTAGCTTGATCCAATTCTTAATGAGTACAAGATGCTGTTGTGGCTTTTGTTACCTGTTCTTCATTAGTTATTAGTAACAAAACACTAAAATTTATTGGGCAAGACTAGCTAATTGAAGGAACAAATATGAAAAAAACAGCATATTCCTTTATGTACAAACTATACCAAAGGGTTATTTGCATTTTTATTTTGAAAACAGAATGAAATTTATAAAACTCTTCTGTGGTAGAAGAGTTTAGAAGACAAAAGGAGTTATTAGAGGTTGCCATATATCCAAATCCTCCCAAAATAGAGTATAAAGTTTCCTTGAAAAACATGCAATACTTAAACTTTGCCAAAAAAAATTACAAATGGCCCAATAACCTAGGGTTTACACCTTTAAAGGTTAAACTTTGTTTTACTTATGGATTTTTACTGTTAAAAAAAAGAGAAAAAACAGGTTTTTATTGGTATAAATCTCAGCCAGCTCTTGTAAAATTTTTAGACTCACTCAGTCAGCCTTAAGAGTAGGGCAATACCTAGCTCCTTGCAAAAGCATTAGTGAAGGCTGGCTTTACTCCCTGAAAATAACTGGGCTCATTGTGGACCTCAGTAGTGAGACATAAATATAGAACTGAAGTTTTATTAGCCTATTGATGAAATACCGGCCATGCAGAAGATATTATAGCATACATAACGAATATCAGAGGTTTGATTTCTTTAAGTCCTGCATATACAATGTTATTGTATTGTCATTTCTCTAAGCTATTGTAAAATCATTATTATATACGCCAGTCAAAGAATCTAATAGTATGACTATTATCTTCATCACTTGGGATGATTATATGCAAAATGGGCAGTCATTTGCACCTCCTGTTGTGCCTTATCCATGCCACACTATCTGCACACCTTGTGATATTTTACTGTTTTAAATAAGATACATGTAGCCTTACTCTGCTGGCAGTGACATCAGTGAGAGCCAGCTGTGTTGCAACAATGACTGCAGAGCTTGGTTCAGTTTCTCCTTCTGTCCTAGAACAAAAGGAGTACAAGCTATTTTTAAAGCCTACATTTTCACTTGTTCTTGTATTGATAATCTCAAGGCAGATTTAGTACCTCACTTGTAGAGTTCAATTCAGATATCTAAAGATAACCCTGAAGCAAGCTTCCATATCACTAATATTCTTCACATATTATTTTGCTGATCCCAAGAGGGAATCTATAATAATACAAAGGGAATCTGGAAGAGTGAAACTGCAAAAGAAATATACTGTACTTGTGGTCTTGAGAATGAAAAACAGCGTTAGAAGAGTTTAGCCTTTGGCCAATACAAAACCTATGGCTCTGAGCAGCCTTTTTACAGAAAAATTAGATGCATAAAGGAGAATCAGAGGAGTGATTAGAGCTGTTTGTATTTGGAGTTGCATCAGCTCAATTCAATCCATTTTTTATCATTCTTTTAATTAACCAGGTGCAAAGGTGCATGTGAACAATTTTATACCTGCTGAAAATCTAAGTTTAGTGAATGGCAGCTAGGAAGACATTTAAGCTAAACCGGCACAGACAGAACTTAGGCCAAAGCACCATCCATACAGTTCAGTGTGTATGTTGGGGACTTTATGACGAAAAAGGCTTCTCACCCTTTGCTTGTGAGGGTCAACCTGGAAATACAAAACACGCGTGAGCCGGGAGGGTCCACTCAGAGCCAAAGCTCATCACCCAGGCACTCTGCCGATGGAGAGAGTCGCACGGGGCAATAGTGGTGAGGTGAGTAACCTTCTGGAGATCTCATTTCCCCATTAAGTTCAGAAGGAGCCCATATAACTAGCTTGGCACAGACACTTTAACTTTAGACAGTTAAAGCTGAATGAGATTAATCCAAACCAAAATTGAGTTACCTCTTAATGGATGGAAATCATCATTTTAAAAGTTATGATGCCAGAGGCAACCCAAGGAGGCTGACAATGGGCTGCTGGCTACGAAAATCAGTGTGTTTCCATGAAGCACTAAATAAACAATAAGAGATGGAAGAAGAGGCATGCATTCCTTAAAAGGACAAGACGTACGAAAAGTAAACTCATGGTTTTAAAAGAGAAAAAAAAAGAAAAACAACTAAGAACAGAAAACAAAGCAGGCTGTTTCTAAAAGTAAACTTGAATCGCCAAATGTGTTTAATGTAAAGAACCCAGCATGTGGCTGCATCAGAAATATACATTAAGGAAAAAACTCTTGTGTCTGGAATAAATTTCCAAACCATTTTGTTTCCTTTAATAAGAGAACATAGAATATAAAGGGGGGGTGGGGGACATGACTGACACCACAGCTCTGTCTTTTCTCAAATGTGCAAAAAAGATTTAAGGGCTGAAAACATTTTAGAGAGTAGTTCTGGTGGGGTAAAGGACCTGGATTTACCCACGTAACTTCAGGGATTTAACTGAAGCACACATTTGCGTGGACTCCTCTACTCAGGCTCCTTCTGACAAAGTACTCACCTCCAGGAGACAAGATCTTAGATGGATCGTATGTCCCTTTGAAGGCCTGTAACTCTTTCCACTCATCACAGAGGGTGCTTGTGGTGAGGACACTCCTAGAAGTCACCAGAGATAAGTAGTTTACGAGTAGGGACAAATACCAAACCTAGAACCAAACCATGAAACTGGTCTTGAGAAAGCACAGAAAACCACTGCTGGTTTCACGTGAGTGCTGACGAATGGCGTCTGTGCGTCCTTGTACCTCCGGCAATGACACTGGCACACAGTTCCCTCCAAGTTAGGAAAAATGTCAGAGTGAATGCCGCAGTCTTTATAGATCTTTGACAGGGAAAGATAGTTGCTGCTTCCTGCAGGCCATACAGCAGCCAAAATCAGTATTTTCCAAACAGCTCAAAGGGCAATCATCAACAGAGAGAAATATTTTATCTGGAGGACAGCTACAAAATATAGAATATGTCTTCTGCTCATCTAGCTTACCTGTAATGTAATGTACTATACATTTTATGGAGCACTGCTTTGCTCCTGGTAACCTGTAACTTGCCATTCCTTGTGCTGGTTTCCTATGCGCTGAGGATTATTTTTCTGTGTGAAAACTTAGACTTTCTTTCTAGACAAATTTCTGCTTGAAATACCATAGAGAATTGTGCATAACTGCTTGATTTGCTTGTCATTGAATACCATTTTTTGTGTAAGGTAAAAAATATCTGCTCTCTGGCCGACACATTTCAACAGCTTTGTCAGAAACATTGGCGTAGGAGTTCCCAAATAATATAAAATTGAGTTGGATAGTAAAATGCTATTAGCATTAGTATATTCCATGGGTTGACCGGAAATGCCCTTCTGTTCTACTCAGATCAATTTGAAATACTACTTCAAATTTTACAGGCTACATTTTTCATCAAAATTCCTGCAAAACTAATAAAAATGAAACCTTAGTACTTGTTTCCCTACATGGATATCACAAGTCTTACTTCTACGTATTAGTATCAGGTACATTTTACCTGATAATTTAGGAAGGTGGGGTATTTAGCAGTTAATCTTAACCATTAAATGTCAGATTGGGCATGTGGAAGTATAATAACATTAGTAAATTTGTTTCCACATAATTTGTCTTAAAATATACACTTTTCCATATACTGTAGGGTAACAACACATATGGTGTGCTTCCAAGACAATTGCTTAGTTTCCTTGGTAGTACATAAGCAGACTTGCTGAAAGTTTGAGTGTCTAGCTTTTATCGAAAAAGACAGTGCTATGAGCAAGCTGTAAAAAGAGACTATATGGAAAGGCATGGAGTCTTAAACCTAAAAGCCTGACCTTAAATTCACTGCACTTTTTGAAAACAAAATTACACCGAGACAATAGAGTACATGCAGCTGTGTACACTGCGTACACATCGCTGTCTTTGGTGTGAAATAGGAGCAGAAGGCGAGGGTGTTCATCAAGCGTGCATCTTCCTGGGCTTTTCAGAAAGCAACTGCAGCGAGCCAGGCTGCAATGACCGGGCTGCAGACTGTCTGGAAACTAAGTGGTGCCGCAGCCATGTGGCATTATAATCAATACTGGTTTGCAAGACTTTGTTCTTTCCACTGAAATGCTACATCTACATGACTGATAGATGCAGGTGATTGATAAAAGTAGATTTCCCGGGGTACCTTGCATTCTTTCTTTCCTTCCAAAAAGACTGCTTTGAAGTCAGCAGCAGAGAGTTGGTTTGAGTGTTTGGGTCTTCGGTAGTCGTGTGCAGACACTGTCCCACTCATTGCCCTTATGGTTATGCTTTAAGTGTCTCCACACCCACATTCAGCGAAACAGTTTGTAAATTATTTGTAAAGCAGGAAAGACACAAGTTTGCGTTAGCAAAGGATGTGGTACCAGCAGTGCGTGAAACCGTCACGTAGTTTTAGCGTGAGGTTCTGTGTGTCCTTTGTACTTCTTACTTACTGGGTTCAGGTCCAACATTTCTTTGAATGGTTTTAAGGGTGAAGTGATCTGTCCTGTGATCCTTTCCGCATCTCATACATCTTATATTTTATTTGTGTTCATAGTTGTACAGTTCAAAAATGTTGGCATATAATTCCTACTGTTAATGCTAATATTCTGACTTGCCATTTCTGTTTTCAGTAGACTTGGGAGTGTTGTTACCAGTCCTGAGCATACTGAGCCTCTTTCAGAAACTCTCCCAAATGTTTTCTTTAAGTTTTCTGTATCTGCCACCAAAATACTCAAATTGAGGCAGTCCAAGAGAATCTGTGGGTTGACCTACTTGCCCATATCCTTTCCAGCAGTGTTTTCTGTTTCTCTTTTTAAATTTGTGTGTTGGTAGACAACATAAAAAGCAATCTTAAATGTATATCAAATATTGCAGATGGGTAATGTGGCAGAAATAATTTCCTGACCTTTTGGTAAAAAACTTTAACATTTTACAAATGTAAGATCCCATATTAATTTCACAACTACTGTGAAGGCTCCTATTACATTATTACCTAGGAATATTCCAGTAGATTTTTACAGCATACCAGCTCCACTGGAGAAATAAACAAGAATACCTCTAACACCATAAATTGGGAACGGGAGGAAGCATAACTCATATTATTCAGATAAACCATATTTTACATAACAGACGGTCAGCCAAAAGATTATATGAACAATTCTTTAGTGTATATCATAAGTTATTTTGTGCATGAGAAATGTTGAGAAAGCATTAAAGACCTCAGCCTGTGTAACTTTTTTCACCAGTTTTACAGGTATAAATGAAAATGTCAAGTGCTTCTAATAGGTTAGTTTATGGGACTGTGATAAGTATTTATAGAGATTGGTCTGGATGCTTTTCCATTAGGTACAGTACTGTACAGTTTTGGGCTCATACTTGAAGGAAGTTATAAACCAAAGTGGGTTCCTCATTCCTCAGTGTTTGACATATTCTGATTGCAAAACATTTGGGGTTTTACACGATTTATTGTAAATAATCTCTCCTATAATGTTCACAGCACAATAATTCACAACCCTGAGGCAAGAGAGTTCTGCAGAAATGACATTATATGGAAGATAACTTTTCAGAATTTACCATTTGCACATCATGTTCAGAATCTATAACACATGTAAAGAGGTCAAATCCTCATCTTTCAAATATTTTTTTCTATCATTTTGTGGTATTTTATTAAAAATAGTTACAGCCAGCCTAATAGCTTGACTGATAACTCAATATGTTACCACATCCCACAGTAGTATAAATTGGAAGTGGGGAAACAAGACAGGTTCTGGGGTATAAGATGCCTAGCGCTGGGTGCTGTGTACTGAGAACAGGCTTGTCATGTCTTAACAGCAGATGAGACAAAAGGAAAGGTTAACACAAAGAAAAAATATATGCTACTAACACTATGTTGTTAAAATGACACATTTTCTTATACAAGAAAAATTGGTTTGCTTTTACTAACCTTTAAGTCAAATCTGGAGTCAGCCATTTTCCCTTGTATTAACCTGTTTTCACCTGTCTTTTTTCACTGTTCTCTTTGAAGGTAAAATTATGATAAATTATTATTATTAATATTTCTAATGGTAAAAAGAACATTCTGTACAGTTGAATAATTGAAGTTAGACTCTGAACAGTTGGGTCCTGTTCCCAGGTTTATGACCAACTGAGGGTATAAAGGGGAATGTACACACTTAATTAAAAGACTTCTTGTACTTTTTCCAACCCTTTCCACCCAAACCCCTATGTCTGGAATTTAAAAAAGCTGTTAAAGAAACCTAGGTTCCTGAGCGTAAATCCGTTATAACTAGTCAGTAACAACGGTAATAAGATGCCCCTTCCCTTTAAGGGGCGGAGAGGGGTGTCTATGAGAGGCAACCCACTCTTGAAGGGTTACAAAGGTAACCCTTTAAGGCTCTTGTAGCCCTGGAGGAAATGAGCATCTAGGATAGAAACAAGTGAGATGCTGGGGCAGACGCTGTGGTCCTCAGGAATGGCTACTGCTTGGGCAAAAATCCCAAACCAGGCTCTTTCAGACCCTATGATTTCTGTAGTCTTACGACAGAGGCTTTGGTAAGACTCAGCTTTCTCCCACTTGCTCTGTGTTTTATAACTTTCTGTCATCCTATGGGAGATGTTGCAAGGGAAGGATATCTACCTTCACCCCATTCTTCAGGGAAGGTCCAAGCTTCCCAGGAGCCAGCTGGGTACCCCAGTTTAAGGCTACAGATATCCTGACTCAACGCTGCCCGAACAAGGAGGACAAAGACACTCCTGGGCCAGGGGAAGACTACCAGAACCAGCATACTCCCATTAAGAAAGGCTGAACACCTCTGCACCACAGAGGGTGGTCTGCCTGGATCGGTGCAGCTCCCACGAGGAGACAGGGACTGCAGAGGAGAACAAATCTGCACTTGGGGAAATAACAAACTCAGAGTGGTCTGACTGCAGTGATTTATACTCAGAGTCCTAGGACCGGGGCTCACAGGACCTTTACAGGCAAAGACCAGTGTTCTCAAATGATAGCTGTTCATGATAACCAACATCCTGAGCACAACTTACCAACGTTGTTTCGTGCGGCTCTAAAATGAGAAATCATCACCCTTCTTCCAAAGGAAAAGTCTTTACAGAGCCTTTGTTATTTGCTAGCTAATGAGACCAATTTCACCTCCTAGGATGACACTTTGCCTCTTCAAGCCTTTCCTCAAAAGCAGCTTCCTTTTATGTCCACCTATGAAAGATGATGATATTCTCCCGGAGGTTTTACCTTTATACATAGTTTAATTCATACCCTGGCTTTGCACTGAGTACTAATATGTCTCTTTGTTCTCTGAGACAAGCATTTCTTTTACCTATCATAGAGTGCAGTGCTAACAGGTCAGGTCTCTCAGTGGAGTTCCCCGAGTCATTTTGATAATGTTGAGGAAGTTCAAGGATAGCAGTGAAATTAAATCTCAGTGACACCTTCTTTAAAACTGGGAAAGAGCTATCACCCAAAACACACGAACCTGCACATTTTAGTATTTCATATGAGGAGGAATTCTTGCCTACTCCCAGCAACAACAAAAAAGATATGTGAGACTTGGAGCTTTAAGTGCTGCATCTAAATCCATATTTCACATAAATAAATAGCCTAGTCTACAGAAGCATTGAAATACCAGACATATAGTGCTTCCATTTACTACAATTAGGAACCTAATTCTCAAGAGGAAAAAAAAAGAAAAATGAAAAACCTTTCAAAGCAGATCCTGTTTGTATCCTGTTCATGGGATTTGGCTGGCTTGGTGTTTTTATGGTAGATGTTCTTCAGAACCTGAACTGTCGTTCTCTTTAAATGAGCCACAAAATTACAAAAAACTTCAAAAACTGAGCAAATTGTAAGCCCTGTGGTGCTGAACATGCAGACAACTAAAGACAATGCTCTGCAAGCTGTGAGCTCCCAGGGCTCTGTTCCTCCCAAGGGATTAAGCCTAACCCCTAATGATGGCACTCAAAAGTGTCAACACTGATTATTCAAATTCTGATCATCTCAGCCTATGAGACAGGGAAGGTTTGGGGAGGTGCCAAAGAAAAGGAAACAATAAGGAAGTGTTAGGAGGTAGACCAAAACAGGTAGAAGGGAACGAAACAGAGGAAAGAAGATGGGAAGAGGAGAGAAACACAGAGAATAAATAGTGTTCCATACATCTAAATTGTGAGCACACGCTAAATCCCAAAACAGGGCACCTAAATAATGGTGCGTCTATTTATTTGGTTCCTGTAAAAACCCGTTTGCTATCCTTCATCTCTGTGTGCAATTTTCCGGAGACACCAGTGGGAACTCCACTGTGGATTGAAGTGGGCCAAAGTCCTGAATATAGATCCCTGCCCACAGGCCATAATTAGAAATGGAAATTGGCCTTCTCCTGGTGATGGCCTGACTTCCCTGAGCTTCAGTGAGTGACTGGGGGTAGTTTTACAGGTTACTGAAGAGGTAGGTCACTTACAGACAGAGAGCTAGGTACAGACACTGAAGGTTAAAGCAAGGGTCCAAAACCTAAAAAAATAGCACCACTAAAAATAATGAAGGCTTTGGGTGACATTTTTCAAAGCATGCAGGAGGAGATGAACAGATGGAGCCTGTGTGTATTTCCAGTGTTGTGTTTTGAACTTGTAGCTCAGAAGGCCTAGGGGTAAAATTAACACTTAATAAATATGAAGTTTTCAAATATTTATTGCTTTGAAAGAAATTGCTCCTAAATAAAAGGAAGAGTTGACACCAGTCAAAATAATCCCAGAGAAACATCTTTGTCCGATCCTCAGGAAACCTTGCCATTTTTCTTACCCCTCTCTCCCGCCTTTTCTTGTCATTGCTTATTTGTTTGCATATTGATGCTCATTTATTGTCAGCATTTAATAATTTATCTCAAATTACCAAGGCTCCATCATTACAAAACATGCACCAACCCTCTGCAGATTGGCTGTGGGGGCTCAGACAAACAAAATGATAGCACCACATGTAGTATGTGATTTTTTTCTGAATTGCCTTGGCACTTCAGGTGAAACGCATCCGGCTGTAACGTAAGGGCAGGATGAAAACTTAAAGGTCAGATGTTTGAGTCTTGATTCTGAGCACCACCAAATGCCTACGTGCAAAGGAGATTGACTTTGGTCTTCATCAGCCACTGCAGTGACAGTTCTGAATCTTCCAAGCAGCAATCAACAATGATCCTGGGAGACAGCAGAAGATTAATGAGAGCTTGACCTCTCTGAATGTCAGGCATAAAGAGTTCATTGTCATAGGACTCGCTTGTCAATGTAAACATACAACATGCTTCCGTTGTTATTTAGAGCAGAGTATTAGTGCCCAGTAGGCTAAATCTGAATATCTTCAGCATTATTACCAGCCATGCAACATCAATCAGTCTAACAATATTAGTGAAAGCTGGGGTATGACTTGAGGCATACTGCTGTACAGAAGAGCCACGTATAAGCTGAACCTATCCCATCACCGGGAGGGTGACACAAAGGCACGACTGCAGCACAGGTCAGCCTGACAAGGCTGCCCTGAACCCTGCCCGCACAGGCAGTCGTAGGGCATGGGAGGGACTGAGGTGTACAGGAGATTTCTGCCGGCTCGCTGTCCTCACCGCTGGCAGGGTAAGGGAGAACCCACTGCTCCCTGTTTGGTCAGGAGAGGCCAGCACAAGGCCTGACAGCTCAGGCGTTACGCGGGTCTGATGGAAGAGCAGCATAGGTATATCCCACACCAGCCTGAGCTTCGGCTCAAATGCTGAAAGGACAGTGCAAGACATTCATCAAAACACAAATATTGGCTGTAAAAAATTATGGATTTGAATCCAAAATGTCGTAGGCATGTTGACTCTGCATTAACATTGTGACTCTGATGTCATTAAAAAAAATTACATTCAGCACCCCTCCCTAATGTTTAATTATCACAAGTGTTGAAGCAAGGTACATAAGACCACATCCCATAGTACTTAAAGGGAAAATAACATATTGTCACTGTACTTACTGCAGTCTACTTCAATTTTATAACATTTTTAAATCAGCAAAGAGGAGGAACATAAAAAGAACTGAATGATGCTGTCAGACTTAAATGGATGCTAGCTGTTAGATTTGTAAGAGTGGTATACCTGAACACAGGAGAGATTGCTGCTTTATAAATATGTATAGTAATAATGCTGGAGACTGTGTTGTGGAAAGGATACTTAGACTGGTCAGCTTTTTATTCCTTGATTAAAAAAATAATAATGAGCTTTTCACTACAAATTTTCGTAGTGGCAAAACCACATTCATGCTGTGTCTTTGTGGATCTAAGTAAAACAGGCTTGACCCCTGAAGTCACTTTTTAATAATTAACTCTCGCTAAGTTCATTAAACACTAATTGAAGCTACAGAAGAAAAAATTGTGAAGTATATGCAGACAGACAGAAACACCAAATGTGATTAAAGATACTGACTGTGGTATATATGTGCAGTACACACATTATATAGATTTCAAACTCAATTCCATAGAGATTTTTAACACCCTTATCCCATGATAAATTCTACCATGTTCAGTGCTACTAAAAGGTTCGTTAACAGAGCTGCAAGCTAAATGGCGTGGACATCCTAACCAATAATCTTTGGAAAGATCTGGAGAAATAGACTCCAAACTGTACAAGATGCAGCCCCTGAAGCATCTTTCAGTATTTTGAAATGAGATAAACAATGGATAAAGAGATTCAACAATCTTGAGAGTCCAAGTTTTCAAATTGAATATAATTTCTAGATTTATATAAATGCAATATTTTAAATACATATATTTGACAGCTTTGTGTTCAAGTCAAGTTACTGAAGTTTCCTTTCATTCACTCAAGAGCCAAAAATTAGAGGTTTGTAGTAATCAATAAAAAAGTGTATCTCATTACAACTAGATCAAATAATACGAACTGAGATAGTATTACAGCTCACTGCTTTCCAGCCTTTTACGCCCCAGAACTCAGAACATTTAAAATGTTTGTTCAGACTCCAACAAAGGTACCACACTTGCTCTTCCTAGTTAATGTGCCCATGGACTTCTCCCACCCACCCCCAAAACACGGAAACTGTTGGAACTGGTTCCCCGAGTGGTACAATGCTCAGACAGAGCATTTCCTCAGACAGACAGAAAAGGTCTGAGAGTCTGAGTCTGGGTCTCAGGAGACCCAAGCCTGCCACAGCCTGCTGCATGACTTAGGGCAAATCACTCAACTCCCCTGCCGTAGTGCTAATGCTGGCAGTAATGAGTATTTCTGCTATACTAGAATGTAAAGGCTCCAGATCTGAGCTTCCTGAGGCCAGGTGTTTCCTATCCAGTAAGATGTTTGCAGCAGAGATGGGTTCAGAGCCTTGCTGCTCAGCCTTGGCATGACTCCAGTGAATCCACTATAGCTGAAGATCTAGCCAGTGCTGCACAGGCAATGGCTAACAGAGTGAGGCTCCAGTTTCATTAGGCTCCTCTAAAGATTACTGTAACACAAACAACGTAGAATGAGAGCGTGAAAAGAAATCTGTGGTTTTCTACCCTTTTGAAAAATTCACATTGATTTCAATGGACTTCACCTCTGCTCTTTGATCCTGCTTCCACAAACTCGTCCTTTGTACTTTTCAGTCTTTCTAATTCTAGGGATATTGTAGTGAAGAAAAAGGCAAGGAGAAATGAATAGAGCTGAGAGAAAGCTAGGGAAAAAAAATGAGCCCAGTCTCTTGTGACAGTCCCGGAGGTTTTATAGTCTGTGTTCAAAGAGGTCTACCTGGGAGTGCTTTAGAGATCCCTGGTCTAGGAACCTACGCCTCCTGCACCCCAACACAATACAGGGGCAAAACCTGGGTCTGTATCAGCTCTTGCTCTCACACTGGTTTCTGGTTGAAGAGGTACTGGTATACAGCCTGGATATAAGCACAGCACACACTGGAGGGTCAGCTCAGCAGCCTGCAGGGACTGCCATTGTACGCATGGCACCTCAGTGTACTTAAAAATATGCTCCCCTATTTAAGAAAGGGTAGATGGTGAAATGGTTATGGTACCAGTCTTCAGGGACCAGGAGACACTAGGTAGATACTTTGCCAAAAACTTGAGTAAGTCACTTAGATTATACCTATGCAGATTGCTACGTCACCCCCACCCTCACTCCCACTAAAACAAACTATACTGTCAACCTTTACAGTCAGCATTTTCCCCAGCAGCCAAACAGCGTAAACATGGCAGTTCTGCTGAAGTAGGAGGGGAGGTCTCATGCAAGTCGGAGGTGGGACACTGTGTTCATGCCCACACTCACCCCACCACTGCTGGGAATGCACTTGAAAATCCTGGATGGACTGGAAGTCTCACACGCGGGGGAGTGACAAGTGCTCTCCTCCTGGCCCACCACAGCCAGAGACAAGCCCAGGAGGCTCCAAACGGACAATGAAGGACAGGCAATGTACACTCAAGGTTCGTCCCAATTTTCAATACATTATACACTATTCTACCGTAAATGGGAATGCAGAAGTACTATTGGAAACAGAGCTGTATCAGGAGAGTAACTTCTCATTTTCATAAGTAAATTGGATCAGTCATCTTCCCATTAAAGTTAATATGTATCTTAAGAAATGTTAAAAACACCGCATCTGAGATCCAAGAGAACAAAATTATGTCCAAATCACAAAATTTTTACTTTTGTCTAGTTTTACATTCTTTCAGTTGGTAAACAACCAAACTTTTCTTAGTTTTAAAAAAATAACTAATTTATTTCTGGATTTAGATTTGGTCTGCCACATTTGGTCAGTAAAACCACTGTTAATAACAGCTAGGCTCTCACTACTTGAATAAAAGAGTTTCACCATAGTTCATAATAATAGCACAATAAAAGAAAAAAAATTAAAAAGTAAGATGCAGCGATTCCTTGGAGGTTATACATGCAAATTGCCCTGAATCCGAGCAACAGTTCAACAAGAAAAGCAATATTTTGGGACAACAGTTCTGCTTTTGTAATGAGCCTGTAAAATTCATTCCACTGAAATAGCTACAGGTATATTATACCCCATGAACTATTACAAAATTAAACTTCATAAGCAATATGCCAGTGCTTTGTGTGATGCATTTGCTAAAAGAATCATTCAATTTATCATGTTTTCCTGAAGCGTTATGAGACAAGGTCTTTGAATAAAACTCATTTCATTAGGCTACCTTGTTACATGGGAAGATAAGATCTACACTTGACTAAAGACATCATTCCATCATGCCCATAATCACCCTACCTGGAGAAGTAAACATTCGGGACCTTAGAAAAATGACATTGCACTGCCTCACTAATGGTACTAAAGGAATACATTAAAAAAAAAGGTCCAGATGGACATAGTGAAAAATTATCTGAAAGCAAATTCAAGTACACAAAAAACTCTTCTGTAGGTACGGGGGGCAAGTCGTTTAGGCCAGGCATTCACCCCAGCCTGGGCAAATAGCATGCAGCAGCGTGAGATGGTTAAAAATCAGAACAAGGGGCATTTACTGCACAATGCCTCTATTGCTTTCCTATGCCAGTTTAAAAGGTATACCTATAGAACGTTTCTGTCCACCCAGTCCTCACGTGGATGCTGCTACACTAGTTATAAGGACACATGTATTTACATGGCTTATTTCGTTAAATATTCCTGAAGGAGATCTGAGTTCTAGTCCAAGCTGTGGCACAAATTTGCTGTGTGGTTTGGGGTTTAATTTTTCAGTGTTTCAGTTTCTCAGCCTATACAGAGGAAACAGAACTGATAATATATACTTGGAAGGTAGGTGCTCTAGTGCTATTTTAGAAGGCCCCGTGACGCATTTAGATACCTGTAAGCAGATATTCAAAAGTTACAGAATTTGAAGACTGGTGCATTTTTTTCCAGTTTCCCTTTTTTAAAGTGTTATGAGGCTCAACACCAAATATCTCTTCGCCTGCTGTGATGTGAATGAGAGTTAGGTCCAGTGAAGTCAACATATTCAAACAAAGTCAAGGCAGAAGAAGAGCTCTGGCTTAACGAACTGTATTGTCTGTTTCATATGAAAAGGTCCTGCGTCAGCCCCATGTCAGGTCACATCACGTACAATACAGAAAACCCCATTTCCAAAATTTCCCCAGGGCAAGTCAGAATCCCAAAGACCTTGACTGAAACACAGGACAAGGCCTACACACAAAGCCAAGATGTTTCCAGACAGAATATCTGGTTGCTTTCTTGTGCCAGGACTCACACTGGTGGCCACACAATAGTTTGGTGAGAAAACTGAAAACCTCTTCTTATTTTCCTGGTTTAATTTTCTGCCAGATAAGTTCCTCAATCCAGCTTGCCATGCAACTGCACGACTACTCTGGGCAGCCCCAAATGGGGAAGACAAGAACACAGTATTAGGAAGGAAGCTGGGGATGGGTTTATATGGTATTATAACAACTTGTTCTCTTGCAACCTTAAACAGAATTCTAGGTGGATACTTAAATATGTTTAGAGAGAATTTTTTCCATTGCTATTTCATATCTAAGTTGTAAGTCTCCACCTTTTTCAAAAGCATTTTTCATTATGTAGTGTTGTTGAACACCTTGTTGATAAACACCACAAATGGGTCTAGTAAGAGAGATAGTTTTCTATCAAAAACATTTCTGGATAGAAAATTAAGAATATTTTCATTTCCTTTAAAATTCTTTTGTCTTGCAGTGAAAACAGGAACATTTCTTTTTGGATATTACTATTTTTGGCCTTCCATGGTTTTTTTTCATGTTCTTCCCCTTGTCCTCCTTTATGTCCTTTTTTCTGGTTTTTCAGCAGGGGAGAGAAAATGGAAAAGACAAAGTATCCTCCTTTCTGTGGGGGAAAAAAAAAAGCTTGTGTGGGATATTACTTCTAATGTTGTCATTTTCCTGCTGAAAATGGGCAATTTTTAGCTATACTTAAATCTCAGTAAATAAGCAATTAAAAAAATCACTCTATTTGATCAGCTATTCCTGACACCTTAGTTGTGGAATACTTTCATACCCCTTGGAGGGTGACCACCCTGCTAATAAATACATTTCACTTACAGAAGCTGTGGATGAAACCTTAGATGTATTTTCCTGGTTTTGCCTTCTACCCAATCTCACACAAATTCTTGATCCAGACTGAAGAGTTCCTAGCTGCAAAGTTTCTCCCTTACAATCAGTGTAGGAATAAGTTACAATTCTGTAAATAATATGTGCATTTAGTCCTCATTGCTACCCATCCTGGTGTTCATTATATGGATTTTGGATTCAACAGTGTATATGTCAACCAATGTGAGAATCTGTCCTGGAAATTCTAAATTGACTCCAATTTCAAAATAGCCAGCGAGAAGTGAGCTTTTTTTTGAAGTCTTTGTTTGATGAGGTGTTTGAAGGAAATGCATTCCCTCTGTCCCAGCTACGCTATCAGCATCCAGGGAGAAGCGAGGGACGAAAAAGCAAGCGAGCAAACTCCTTCAGAGAGCTGCATGCTTCGCTAATGGTAGGATTTGGACACAGCACAAAGAAAGGGCACGGGGACAGAGAGTTTCCATTTACACAGGTCAGCGGTGTGTCAGGGAGCTGTTAAAGGCACTTTGTCTAGACTGTACGTTCTTTGATGAAGAAATTCTCTTTTTACTATAAATATCTGTTCAGCACTTTGCTGTGGGTTTCTGACGGGGATTTCACCAGGATCACCACTCTCATATAAGGCACATATTCAGCTGAAAGGCTCCGAACTATGATCTTTTATGGCAAGAACCAAAGAAAGTCAAAGCTCTAAGAAGCACAAGCACAACACGGCTAACTCATAAAGCACTAGATTTGTCAGGATGGGAATATAGCATCTGGACAGATGGCTCTGTCCTAAAACCCTTCTTCAAGTGCCGCTACTGGTGGCCGCTTCTAAAGCTCTGAGGACGAGGATAACATCTTAACATTCACTGATGCCTCGGTGTAGGTTAGATAGGTACCTTTTAAAGACTCAAGATCCTGTCCTGTGAAAGAAAAGAAAACATAGACACACCATCAGGAAGAGACTGAAAACGAAATGGGAACAGAACATGAAGAAAAACAACGAGAAAGATGGAAAGCAATATAACCTCCTTGAAAGTGCTTTCCAGCCTTTTACAAATTACAGTCCCCAAAACATTTTTCAGTGGTGCTGCACATCCTTGCATGATGAATTCAAGATTATTAACAATAGGTTTGATTTTCTTAGTTACCTTTTGTGATTCCCTTAGAAGTAGTCCACTGACCCTCAGGGTCCACTGGTAACTGCTGTGACAGTATAATTATGATTTACTAACTATGAAGGGACAAATTTTCAAAGAGCAGGGCTGGAATTTCACTCTGTAAATGGAAGTAATAATATTCAAAGTAACACAATTATATCCAAACATGGCAAGCTTAGAAAATGTAGGGACACGTAATTTCTTAATCATTTGCTCTAAATGTCTTTATACAGGAAAAAGATCTTCCTACAAAGAATTCTCCTTTACTCTTATAACTGAACTCTGTGTCTGCCTGTCTTGTACTTGGCAGCATTATATACTTTTAAGTTAAAAAACAGCCATATGATATGAGGCCATATCCTCAGCTGGAGTAAATCAGCTCTACTGAAGCAAGAGTTGTGTTGATGTACACCAGCTGAAGTTCTGGCCAATTTTTCAAAATAAAAGTACTTTGAAGTGACCCAAACTACAGCTTCCTAACAACCCTGTACAGCAGATGAATGTAAATCTCACAAGTCGTTGCAAGATCCTGATCTCCCATTTCGATTGAAAATGGAGCCATCACAAAAGTGATGTATTATGTCTCGGTTTTATTGTCCATGAGCAGGGTGCAGGTGAAGGGAAGCAAAGGGCAGCAAGGGTCTGGGGCTAGAGTCTGTTTCTGAAACTGCCAAGACAACAAAGCTGTAGGTGTCAGCTTACCTCCAGTTCACGCTGTCTCGCACAATCCACCCGACCCAGGTGAAGGTCATGTCTCTATCACTTGGCACTTCAGAGTCATTTACATTTATATGTAATTGTTTTTTGAGCGTGCATGTGTTCAGAGGAGCTGGATGGCTTGGGAATTGGTAATAGGATATCAGAACCTGTCACCAAAAGGCCACTAGTTCAAAACCAGAGCAGTTGTTCGAGCAGCCAAAAGGTGCTAACTTTCTGATAGCTGCTCAGCGGCTTAGATGAAATGAGTTGATGATTTCAGCCTGGATGTGTGTCCCTATCACAAAACGGCTCTGTCGCTGCAGCTGTCAGAAAGGACACCTTGTGGCTATTGTCAACAGAAAGGTCAAGGACTGGTGGTGTGAGGGTGCAGATGACCTCTTCCTCTCAGCCCAAGCAGTCAGTTTTCCAGGAGGAGTCAGAGACACGCTGCTGGAACAGGGTGGGAAATGTCACCCAGCTGCTGCCCTTGCTAGTCCTCTTCTGGAGGTTAAAGCATGACATCAGACCTGTGGATGTTAAACCTCCTGCCTTTCAGAATCATTTTAAAAGCCTGAATGAAGTGCTGTGAAGACAGTAATAAATAAACATGCAGAGAGACCTATAACAGGCTTCGAAAAAAAGCATTTGCAAAACCTATGGCTCAGTACACCTCTCTTACTAAATTTCGCTGACAATGCCAGCAGGGGCCTGGTGGCAGAATTACTGATTTGTATTTATTTATTTTCCCTAGCATCTATTTTACTGAGTGCTTTTTTTTTTCCCCCTAGCTCTGTAGGATTTATGCTCTTCACTAAGCACCTGCTTCCATCTAGGAAATAATAAGTGCTTCAGGTTTGTCTGCCCTGCAGACAGATAGAGAAAGGGATGGAGGTCCAATGCACCTATTCGGCTACGAAGAACCCCAGTATCACAGAAAGCCATAATTAGGTTGCTTGCCCTTGGCAGCACGAAGTAAGGGGTAAAACTTCCCCCTCTGCTGCAGCAACAGCCTGACCCAAGTCATCTTGCACTGAGCAGCACCAGGAGAAGCCCAGCAGGGCATGAGAAATGCAATTTGTCAGGGGTTTCACTACTCTCACTCCTCCCGACGCAGCGCAGACTCAGCTGGGAGCAGGCTCACCTCCACCTGCGTACAGATGCCAGTGCATGCATTATTCACAGAGGGCATAGGAATATCTTTAAATCAGGTAGCTAAGGTGGCAAGACAGCCATCTAGCCATGGCAACAGAGTTCGAAGCTGGGTAGCTCCTGAAGTATCTACCCCATTACTTGTTGTGATTGTTGTTACAGCCAGCTCTGAGTTACCTGTTGCTCTGGCTCTGCAGTTAGTGGTGCATAAGCCAAGTAGATAAATCTGATGTGGATCTGTCACAGACGTAGGAGCCGCAGTCATCTCTCCAGACTGAAGTGCACCTGTACTGGCAGAGCTGGGGCTTTACACTATTGAGGTACTGAAAAGAGATCCAAGCCCTGCACTCCTCAGACCTGAAGAGAACTTGGGCTTGAGTCAGAGCTTTGTATCTGATCTTGTTTCAAGTAAACAGTCATCTCACAGAGTTTCCTGCAACCTCAAAAATATCCCTCCTGTGCCCACAACTGACCACCTAAGCTCTACGGCACTTTGGGTCTCAGAGCAAGTAAAAAGACAAAAATATCTTTCTCATCATTGCCTTGGGAAATTTCCATTTCTTCATTCTTCCATGGTTGTTTGTACACCTGTACAGATGATCAAACGCTTCAGACGTATTGAAAACACCAAAAGCTGAAATACATGTACTGTGGCAAAGCAGGTGGGTACTGTTATTAACCAAATCTGGTGTCTGGAAGGAGCTGGTAAGCGCCTCCCCTTCTGAAAACAGATATTAAAATGGCTCCCTGTTTAGGTGACTAGCTGAGCCCAGATTTACACAGAATTAACCAAAAGACACTTAACAGAGCAAAAGCAGTCATGGCAGCAACCACTGGCATGAGCAGCTGGATCCCATTCCTGTTGAAAGTCCCAACATCAAAAGTACCTACTTGTTTGCCAAGTCACTTCCAGACCGCTCAGGGGCGGATAGTTAAGGACTGGTTTACTTTCAAGGCGATTTCCTCATCACAGTTTTTTCCAGTTTCTGAAACTGGCATAATTTTCTTCTGCCGCTGTTACATAGTATTGTTTGGTCACCTGTCCATGGTCACTATATCTTCACTGCATAATTATTTGGGGGCTATTGCATATTGCGCCTTACATCATCTTCTTTCATATTTGTTTGCGGAACAGCTCTCCAATAAACCTCTGGGGAAAGTTTATTAGTGTACTTTGTATTACAGTAGCATGTACAGGCTGTTATTAAACACTATTCAAACATGGAGCAAGAGAAAGTCCCAGCTTAAGTTTCACATGCAAGACAGTTAGAGGAGCACTGTGTTGGGAGACTGGACAGTGGCAGAGGCAAGGAAAGGCCTGAGGGCTCCTGATATCTACCCAGTGTCCTCACTCCTGAAGCTCTGAGACTTCCTCTTGCTGGAACCTCTTGCCCGGCTTGTATTTTATTAGTCTGTGGTTAGTGTAATACCTAGAAAAGCTGCAAGTGGGACATGAATAGAAAGTTTTGAAAAAGAGAAACTCCCTTTCTCTTTTCTCTGCAGGTGTTCAAATACTTGCAGTAGCATAGACAGCTGAATTGCCCACCCCACCACCTTGTCTGACTCCAACGCCAAAGGAGCTGGGGCCACAAACAGCAAAACAATACTCCATATTCCTCCGGCTCACAACCTCCACTTGCAAATGCTGTGTGTGGGCAACCACTCTGTCTCCCCCTGCCTGAAAGGTACTTTGTGCTGACAACCTCCCTGGAGGCAGCTGTATTTAACTTCAGGTGGGCTTTGAAGGGGTAGTTCTCACTCATTCCTTTGCACATTTCTCACGCTAGAACAAGCTTTGAAAATCCACCAGTGGGAGGTCCTGTGAGATGTTTTGTATTTGAGCATGAAAAGTGTTGACCTATCTAGTTTTGTAGTCACCTGCAGTTAAATGCAGATGGCTGCCATAGACATGAGTCTATTTTTATCTACCTTGTGAGACATGAAAACCTTGGTGCCAGCTTGCACACTTGAGGTCGTGAGCACATACTTGCTTTATTAGGAAGCAAGAAACATTACTGGAAGCAATGACACGCCTGTTAGTCAGCAATTGGCAAGTTAGAAAACCGCGGCAAAACACTAATTCAAACTGACAGTTGTTTACTTTTTTCCCTCCATTGTCTTTTACTTAATCTATCACACAGGTGGTGTAACAACTGTTTGAAGTAGCTGAATGGTGGGTTTATCTCATCTGACTGCTGACTCTAGTGAAGATGGCTGGTGTGTGGCTTGAAACAGTAGACATGAGTTAATGCAGCTAACCATTCACCCCTAGAGACGGGTGGTGACAATTTGCGCAAATTTCGTGAGAAAAAAGGGGCTCTCCTTGTAGTAGATGCTTGCCAATATACCCCAAACACATGGCTGTCAAGTTATCCTGCTTTGAGGAAGACAGGGAGGAATCAAAAGAGCAAATGTAGAGCAGGTTAAGCCTCAAGCATGAAAAGGGATCTAACATTTCACCTGACCAAAAACTTCCTGGTACCAGAGACTCTCCCAGCAGCAACTCATTTTCTGGAGCCCTGAGCTGAAAGCCCAAATTAGTTCAGTATTTCCTGCCTCAGCCAGATTTCCCGGATGGTTCCAGCCCCAGATAGGTAGAAACTGAGCAGATTTTAAAAGGGCTTATCACACTGCATATCAAAATCTTTGGATTAACTTGGCCTCGCTTATCCTGAAATACTGTAGCACTGTTACGCACAGGTGGGATTTCCTCATGTATAACCATGACCAGGACAGAGCTGCCCAGAAGCTAATGCTGGAAGCAAACTGACAATTCAGGATTGAAAACTATCTTTTTCCTCACTCTGGGACAGAGGAAAGCTATTTGGTTTAGGGTCTTTTCAAGTAATCTACGTTGCACTCGCTCAAGTTAAGTTTATGGTAATAGTACTATAGCAGATACTCTGCCTAGCTGTGCTCACACACAGTTAAGGAAATTGCAAAGTTTTTGGCAACATATTATAGAAGATGGGTACAGCATGATAGAGTGAAATGGCCATGGATCAGCTAAGCTGCTCAAGTACACTCAGCTAGAAACTGCCAGATGGTTTAATTCAGGAATGTATTAGTAATATTATCAGGAATTATCAGCTTTGAATTAAGATTGGGGGAACAATCTCACGCTATTCTGAAGGAAGCAAGAAATGTACTGGTCTGTATATAAAAAGAACCACTGCTCACAAGATGTATGAAGTTATCCAGTTCCCTTCACATAAGTAAGCAAGCTGCCACAGGAGTCCTGTATTCAGGTCAGGCACTACAAGAAGGTATCATTTAGAGAACAAAGATGAGTGTCTAGAGGACACAACCTGAAATGAAGTAAAGACTGAAGAAACTGGAAGCATTTAAGAAATAAATTTGAGAAGAAACTTGGTAATAGTCTTCAAGTACGTAAAAGTTCTCCTGCAAAAAGAGGATAATTTCTTTCTTGTACCCATGTTTGATAACTTGTGGGATTGAATTGTGAGCTAAAATAATAGGCGGAATGTCTCAAGCTATATCTAGGAGATTTCTAGCAGTTGGGACCACGGAGCACCAACACAGCCTGCTTGGCAAGGCCATGGTGTTAGCATCCCTGCAGCTTGGATGAACATCTACCAGAATGAGACAGATACCAGGGACTCGCCCCAGGGTAGGAGGCTGGACCAGACAACTTCCTGAGATCCATTCCAGCTCTATGATCTCCTGGCATCCCACAGCAGGTAATGTATGCCCCCAGTATTACTCACCTAATTCAGTAAACCTGTGGGTTGGCGCATGCCATGCTACTGCCCAAATACATTTCTGGAACGGCAGTGCCGTAACCTCCTGCTTCTGACTGTGCTGGTCAGCCAGCCATCTGCTGGGGGTCTGTGAATGCAAAGATGACCAAAATTCACGTCCCAAAGTCTCTCTGTTGTACTTCAATATCGCATTTAGGGAAAATATTCTTCAAAGGACCCAGACAAGATGGACAGTGAACACAGAAGTGTTATATCCATGGTACACAGTGGAAGCATTCACATTAGTGTGGTGGAGGTTTCAAAACATTTGAAAGACAGGTACTGAGCCTTTAAGACCTGTCTACTTTTAATACAGAAACCAAAGTCTGAATTGGTTTACTAATTAGTGACTAATAAAAATTCATTTATGAGGTCTAAATCCACTGAGGTGTAAATTATATTGAATTGTTTATTGCTTGTTACTAGAAAGTAAGCATTTGGGGGAGGGGGAATAAAAGTCTTTCTGTCATGCTTGTATTCACTAGCATTACCATTTGTTCTGCTCACTGTTACTACTCCAGCTATTTTTGGCTGATACTGAGAAGATAATTTAACAACAGAGTGTCTCAAGAGCTAATTCCCTAGTTTCTCTCTGTCTGCTTTTACACTGTAGGATGTGCATAAAAACAAAAGTGTTCTCCAGTACAAATGAGGAAAATATGCCGTAGAACATGGTAGTGCTGTTATGAAAAAAAATCCCTTAAATATTAAAATGGACTTCCACACGCGGTCTCACTTCTGGACAAGAAGCAGCCAGCCGATATGAATGTTTGCAGTTTACTCACAAGCGCAATAGGAAGTTCCTTGAGGTACTCCTGCAGAGAAGTGACTAACAGGCATAACAGAGCCTCCTGAGATAAAAAGAAACCAACCCAAACTTTCATATGCAAAACTAATCCAAAATAAACTGTTCTCTAAGGCTTATAAATATTTAATTTTTCCTCTTTAAAATATTGCCTAGCCTTGGTGATGGCAGGGACCTGAGATTCCTTCCAGTCTTACATCTTACCTTTCTTATATTCTATGTTTCTCTTTCACTCTGACTTTTCTACATGCAACATTAACCAGATGTAGGAGAAATAAAATGTCCACAAGAAAGGGGTTAATGTTTTCAGGACTTGCAACTTGATCAAAAGCATAAGGAATGTTACTCCCCAGCTAATTTATAGGCTAAAAATCTGCAAGTATTTGAATCAATACTCAAATGTTTGAATTACTATACGATTACCTGAGATCGTGGGGGACTGGGCTAGCTGAACTGACGAGCTTGTTTAATGCTATGGTTGTTTCTATGAATGATAGTTCACACAAACCAAATAGAACCTACAAACGGATGAGATTTGCCCATCAGGAACCCAAATGTATTTCTTCATAGGACAATACGTGCTATTTTTCAACAGTCAATTCTATGAAAAGAAATACATTTTATGATCTATGAGACCAATAAAAGCTAACCCAGCTTGAAAGATGAACTTCAGTTTTCAAATAATCCCAGTGAAATGAGTGTGAAAGACCTACAGATCAAGAATTATTCATAGAAGTTATTCAGACAATAGTTTCAAATAACCAACAAATGTGAGAAAACTGCAAGCTATTAACACGCAATTCACATGCCAGAAGAGAGGCAGTGTGTGAAATAAATTATTCAAGACAAAGAGTTTTAGTGCTGTTTTTCTCAAAATGGTGCTTTACCGGCAGCACCTTTTCCACAGACCAGGTCACTGATGTGATGGTTTTGGTAGCACACAACATACAGAGGACATTCACTTACACTGGCCTGCAAAGAGAAGCACCAAAATTCAGCACCTAATTTAGGATGTGACTTTTCCTAAAACCTCTTTGTAGACAACAGAGAGGGAGAGAGTGTCTGCTCCAGAGTACTATTTGCAACATCCAGTTTGGCCTCATATTCTGTTTTGCCATCTGGATGAGGCTACAGAGGGAAACGCGAGTCTAAGCTACTAATTTAAACACTTATAATAGGAGCGTAGAGTGAGATGTTGTGAATATTCATTATAGTGTCATGCAGCAGACGCTGGATAGCAACCAAGAGGGACAACTCCCATATACATGTGCAAGAAGAGAGAACCAGTCTACAGGGACCAATAATATGCTACCTAACTTTCAGGCAAGTAATCTCAACAGAAAGCCTCTTAGCCCCTCTCTGGGAAGGACCACTTTCCAGAACCAGTGATTCTGGAAAATTACTGTCAAGGTTTAGCCAATCAGCAGAGGCACAGAAATACACAAAACCGGTAGCAAAATCCTTTGCCTACTCATAGGTAGAGATGTAGTGACTAGTAACAGCACCATTCTCCGAACTGCTGGATGTTCATATGATTGAAATGGAGGCATTTCCTTCCTAGATTTGGCCTTCCATTTTCCATCTGAGGCTTCCTCTACACTCCCAACACAGGCCTGCTGTGATGAGACATGTGGAAAGGAAGACCTAGTGAACTACTTGCCCACTGTGCTGTGCTCCTCACCACTCAGACTTGCTTTGCTGCTCTGGTCATGACTGGAAACGTGGTGTTAGTAATCATGCAGAGTTCGTTGGTGATACTGCTTCAGTTTATGTACCTACTGTTGTTGGCAAAACTGAGTTTTGCCTTTGACAGCTTATGGTCAATTAAAGGCCATGTGGTTCTTCGCTCAAGAAGAGCTGTACTAGTGACTGCATCTTGGCCAAATTTCATGAACATTATCTCACTAAGCACTCTTTGTGGAATCACTTGAAGGGGTTGTTCTTCCTCACTTCGTGCCTTAAAATGGCATTGGAGGTTGCTCTGATCTGCTAAATAAACCCCCACATTCACCCATCCACTGTTAAGTAGTGAGATACTTCCCCTTCTGTTTCAGTGTCAGGACAAATCCAGCATGACAAGGCTCCAAGAACTCCAGGTCTCTTTCCTACACAACCCAAGATGGTAGAAATCCCTTAAGGCTAGCTGGCTTCTTGAATTTATGTCTGCTAGTGAAGAAATCTCATGGAACAGATTGCCCTGTTTCAGCACTACCAAATTTGATTCTGCACCTCAGCTTCAAACCTCGACTTTAAAACAGACCTTAAACCTGACATGGAAATTGATTCCAATTTCTCCTTCATGTGCAGGCTGTTTTTTATTTTCCCTAAACCAGTTTCCTCTTCTTTGCTAGTGGGATCTGCAAACGCTTAAAGAGGCACCTAAAATTTGCTCGCCAGGCTCAGCTTAGCTAGAAACAGATTAGGCACGAAGAAGAAAAATCAACCCTTTATTTTCCAGAAAGATTTTCTTGCCAAAGCTGTCCAGGAAAGGTGGGACGCCAACTCCCATCCCTGCCACACGCAGCTGGGATTATGGCAAAGGAGATGTTCACAGTCTCCAGCAGAGAAACACTTTAAGGCGTTTAAGGCACCCTGTGAGCACCAGCTGGAGTTTGCAGCAGAGGCAGCTGTTCCAGTATGTGGGAAAGGGGATTTCAGATTAAAACAGACAAGGCAGCTTAAGGGAGCATTTGGAGCGAGTTCCCAGTGTAGACACCCCTTCTTCATCGACAGCTGCGCCTAAGGAGGGAGAGTGGAGCATGCACTTGCTCCAAAGCCTGGGATGCACAAAAGGAAAGCAGAACACTGTTTTGAAATTGCCAGCAAGTGCTGCTGCTGTCTTCAGACCCTCACCAGATCGTCATTAGGGAGCGCCACATGTGTGTGGCAGACATCGCACCAGACACAGCTGTTGGCAGCTCCTTGCAAGTAGAAGGCCAGTGTCGCTCCTCCAGCGCTTAGCTGAGAAAGGATAAAAAAGGAGGAAACTCAATTTAAATGCCAAATGCACACACACACGCACACATCTTTCAGAGGGCAGGAAGGGTAGAGCTTACAAGAATCCTCGTGTCTCTTCTCCCTCTGTCCCTGGAGTAATAATGCCTTGTTGTTGTGTGTTTATGTGCTTCTTAAAGACCAGAGGATGAACACAGCTTGGAAACTCTCAGAGCACAACAACTGTCCTTCATATATGCCAGGATGAACACTTGCTGACGCAGGATTGTGTTCCCACACCTTGCTTTTGCACCTACACAGAGGCAAAGGTTGGGACCAGGAACGATGGCTTCCCAGAGAGGTGGACAGCTGAGCTGGGGAGCGCAAGGAACCATGAGCACAAGCTAAAGTCCCAGGTCCCAAAGGGCTTTTCCAACCACCACCTGGGCTGGAGCCCAGCCATAGCTCAGATTCAAACTCAAAGCCTGGACTCAAGGAAAGAGCTGAGCTCAGCCTGGGCGGGCACGTGCTTAGCGCGATCCTGCCCACCCTCCCAGGGCTTTCAGCAGGATCATAGGCCACTTGGACGGGTCAACCATGAGGTGGGTTTCCTTCTCAGCATGCCCTAGGCTGGCACCAGAATACCTTTTTGCACACTTCTAAGGGTTTAAAGAAAAACTCCACTCATGCTCGAGCTCAGCTGTGCAGTCATACATGGCATGCCTGACCCCACGTGAGCACCCTTCACTCCTGAGAATTCCCCAAGGACCAGAGAAAGAAACTTGCCCCCTCCACACCTTTTCACCTGGCGGGAACACTTCAGATCCACAGAGCTTTTTACTTACCTTCTCCCCACTGCTGCCTTCTGTCACAAGAAAGCGGGGCATAGCCCTGCTTTGTGAGAACTCATTTGCAAGTGCACAGTGCCAAGATCAGCACCGTGTTCCTCTCACAAAGGCGGAGACTGTCATGTTTGCTGCAATGTATGAGACACAGCTTCCCACAGTTAAAACAATTTGGCAGAACTTAGCCTAGTAACACTGTCATCAACACAAAGAAATCTGTTTGATTTGATACCAAACTTTTCATCTACTATATTAACATCACTTTTATGCTCCTTCGTCTTATAATTTGCCATGCCAGTAGCACTGAGAAGCCGCGAAGTTCCTGTTGTGCTAGATGCTATACAAACACATGGTAAACTTGTATTGCCTGCCTTCAGGCCTGAAGTCAGCAATCAAAAATACAGCATAACTTCCCAGTCCCAAAATTCTTCCCAAAATTCCGCAGTGGGTTATTGCACTGTCCAAAAACACCCCAAAAGCACATAAGAAATTACAGGTGTTATGGTTCCCCCCCTTTCCCGTAAAAACCCAGTGGTTATTTATGGGGAGGGAATCACATTTGGCCATATTGCATGGCGGCAGGGCTCAGTCCCCCTGCTCCAGAGGCAACCGGTGCTGGTGATGGTACTGTCTCCATCGCCAGCTGAGTTATTGCTCCATTACCAGCCTGAACTTGGAACGCCACTTGGACTGCAGCAATAACAAGACAGATAGGTCTTTATGAAATCTATACTATTAACACTATTTGTTTTGCCATGAGTTGACAACTTTAGTAAATTGCTCATAATTGGCTATCAAGGAAAAAACACAGCTCTGCTCACCATTATTATGGTATTGATTTTCAATAATTGCTTTTTTGGGGGGGTGGGGGGAGTGCACACATCACTTTTGTGTTGTAAGAGAGCTTAGAAGGAAACTGGCTGTGTGGGTCTGCTCTGCGTCTGGAACTTCACTGTGGCAAAAAACACATAAAATGCACACCAGAAGTAGCTGAAGCAAAGATTATTTTTTTTCTCTGGCACTATATTTTAGCATTAAAAGAAAAGAATAGAATTAACCATGTAGCTAAACATGATGGTAGCCCTGTAGGATATTCATGTTAGTCAAAGGCTGAAATACATTAACATTAAAAAACTCCATAGGGTTATTTTAAATATTCATTAGGAAATTTACAAGCTTTGGTGTAATGGCTGAGGACTCCAGTGTTTTTATAATTGGAAGCCAGGCCAGTGGAAACTTTCTCAGCCATGGGAAAACAATGTGGCCCAGTTTCTGTTCCTATGTTAGAGATTCTTGATTATGCTCTCTAAATATCAATCCTCTGAACACATACACACACACATACCTGGTATTACAGCATTGTTATGTGGTATCATTCATTATCAGCTCTTCTGCTTGGTGTTCCTTTTTTTCCTCCTCCTTTTCTTTTTTTAAATATGCTATCATGCCCATGGCTCAAAATACAGCACTCTCCTCTTCTTGTTTCAGATGAAAGGGACAATGTTGCTGTAAAGAATGTAAAGAGTGTCTAGTGTCTCTCAACAGGTAAATGATTCAAAAAATTTGCTGACAAGCACAAGCACTTAACATAAACCCAGGGAAACTGTCAGCAATCTTATTTAGAGATGACTTACTCAAAATTCAATTAGCATGAGATTACAAACTGATCCAGGAAAAGAAAGGGTATGTCTGGCAAATTTTTATTTCTTTTTCTTTTTTTCTTTTTTTTAATTTATAATTTTTAAGCTACAAGCTAGCCAAAAAGTCAGCATTCCTTCAGTTTTCTGACCTCCCATTTCTCTGGACACAGGAGAACTGCCTGAATTCTCGCTTCCTCACTTTCTTGTTCCATAGATGTCAAACGATTACCATGAAAGACTGGGAAAGGAGAGTTCTGAAGATTTACCCCTCCCAGGAGATCTTTGCCCAGATTTGCTATAAAACTCAGTGTAATCTTTGATCTTCCAGTGACTTGTACTCTTCTCTGTTACTTGAAACCCAGCATTATTATTAAGCTTAAGTAGATTGCTTTAAACTTCTAAAATATTTACTCTCCTGCCTCCCAATGGGATGTTAACAATAAAAAATAGCGAGGGCTTCTACATTTGTTTTTACTTTACATAAACGAATTAAGCAGTCTCTACTTGACTCGTTTAGACCCACAATAATGTAAACTGAAGCAACACAAAAGAGCCTCCATATCCATGTTTACAGAATAGAAATCCTACAGGTTTTGGAGGGAGAAGTTTAGAGAGGTGCCTAACTCATCTTTACTCTCTTGACTGTGAGCAAACCTGGATAGGCCTCTCTGTTCATAAGGGAAATGTGTGACACTAACAGCTTGGTTGTTTGCTTTTGTATTTTTTCAACTGAGTTCAAAGGGACTCACTTGATTGTATCCCCTTCCCCCTCCCCCACCCTTCATCCTTCATAACCATTGTTTAATGAATTTTTATTAGAAAAGCATGGCTGCACTTATGAAAAAAAAAAATCTGTCTTTGAAACCAGGAGGAGAGTGTGTTTTCCCTGGCATTAGCCTGTTAGTTTTTAATATCAGGTTTGCACTGGAGTTGACTCCTGGTGCATTTTGGAACCATAAGCCAACAAAGTGAAGCTAATGGGAAAGGAAATAATACAGGAGAAGAGAGCCCCTTTTGAAGTGTGGGCAGGAAATCTGCACAACTGTCTCTCCTCCTCCTCCTTCTCCCTCCTTCTTCCCCTACCCCCATCCCATGCAGTGTCCTTCTCTCCTTATAAAGAGTGACTTTTGCTCATTTTTTTGTTTAAAGGATGGGATCAAGCAGAAACACCAGCTTAATTTCAGCTTCTCAATTAGCAAAACTTCTGGGGAAAACATTCCCTGGTGTAAATAATACAAACAAATCAGTAAACATAAGGAATGAATAAACTGAGGATTCAAGTCTGTAGTTTGGGACAAGGTAAAAGATGTTGCCTTCCACCCAAGCTTTCCACTGCAATATGCCTCCCATAAAGCCTCTGAGAACCAGCAGCATGCACAGTACTTCTGAGTTCAGTGAAGATATTGGAGCATGTCATAGGTACCTCAGAGATCTACTCGCACTCCATCATGTTAAAAGAATGAAGAAATTACCAGGCAGAATCGCCTCCAGCTCTTAAAGGCCATGCTGGTGATGCAAAGCATTGCGAGATTACAGTCACAGTTTTGGTCACAGCATTTACTGTAGCTCATTCTCTGCTGGCACCCCTCAGGAAGCTCAATTTGTTTTGTATAACTGTGAGAATTCTGGGGTAATGATGGTTGTCCCTTCTTTTCTCTTAGTTATAGCTTCAGTGTTTCCTGGAGAAACAAATGGTCAGTAGGAAGGCCTCTGATTTAGGATTTGAAGGTTTGCCTACTTTGCCTACTCAGTTGCCTATTTTGTAACAGACCTTTTTGTGACACTTGGGTAAGTTACTGTACCTCAGATTCTCAACTATTTAACAGAAGTTGGGCTCTAAAGTAGCTTTGTGATTTTCTTTGTAACACTGCAGCTTAGAAAGCCATAATCACACTTTCCTACCATACAGCAGTACCTAGGGGGAAAACATGGGGAAAAACCTCAGATATTACAGCACTGGGAATCATCAAAGTATCAAGAGACTTGAAAAAGAGATATAGTGGAAAGCGAAACAGATTGGAGATTTTAAAAATAGAATGCGGGGATCACAATTTCTCATGTCCACTATTCTTCAACTCAAAGGCTAGGATGTAAAATAATAATACAAGAACCATGGAAAAGTCTAAGAAGGGAATAGAAAATGCTAGAAACATGACATGTGCCAATAATCAGGATTGATATTCTGCCACAGTGGTCAAAAATGGCATATTAGAACCCATTTTCATCAATGTTAGAAATCCAGCACCTTGTTCTTATACAAGCCAGTATTTCCCTGAGCATATTATCTAGGACTGAGTCACATGTAAATTTTCTTGGGTGTCACAACAAAAGCATGGCTGGGACATCACCTGGTCACCTACTCCATGTGTGACTATCACATGCAGGAAAAACACTATGAGCACAATGTATTTGTGGGTCACAGGATGCTGGCAGCAACTCTTTGCTGCAGTTCCCAGAGGTACCTGGACTTCTAGCTGTAATAAGCACAGAAGAAACTAATGTGATCAGAAGATGGAGGGTAACTTCCTCCAAATGTCACGGTCTTTCTCAAAACCAGTTCCTTCATAGCACTAACATTATGGACTTGTTTATTAAGCTAGGTAAATACCTTTCTCTCCAGCAAGAGAGTGAGCATGAGCTGAGGAGATAACCCCCTGCTATTTCTTATTTGCTGTTTTTGTTGATGACAAGAGAAGGTCAACAGAACAGGGCATGGCAGACTTGCTGAAATATTCCTCTATCCCTTGTGAAAGGCTTGACAAATTTTTAATACCGTGATTCAGTTGTACACTTCTCATCAAGGACTGAGCATGCCTATACACTACAGGGATAACAGAAAAGTATATAACAGGCCATCCAGAAAGTGTGCTAGGTATACAAAATGCTACATACTTTAACTTGCCACGTGCTCTAAGAATCCTTCACAAAAAAACATCATTACACAGTAGTTGTGTGGTGTTTTGCACATTCAGGGTGTTGAAATAGCATTGAATGTCTTCTGAAGTAAGATATCTGTGTCAGTTAGCTACCCTGAATTACTGTTAAAGCTGATGAAAATAAAATGGGTGCTTATAAGACCCAGCTCATTTCCTCCAAAAGTAGAAGCCATATGAATCACATCCTAAAAGCCCTTATTTGTTTCCATCACCTACAGAGAGAGCATTGAGTAACCAGCTCAGATGTAGATGTCCACAGCCAAGAAGGCTGAGGCAGTGATTCCCATCCCTGGAGAACAGATCTAAGCAGGGTTTTGAGGATCAGTGCAGGAAGGGCACAAGGTGCTGGGAGACACATGGTCTGAAAGAGGCTGGAGTGTTGATGAAGCTGTGGCAGTGGAGTTTGGTTCAGGCAGTACAGGCTCCATGTCCACTAGCATATTTATCAAAATTACACAGGCAAACGCCTGCTGACTTCCACATGTCCTCAGTGTCAAGCTCAGCTTTAAGTGGTCTGACCCCATCTGCCTCCACAGTGGCACTGTCTCAGTTCATGACCTTGGTGGCAGCCCCGCGCGGCACTGATTAACCCTTCTGCCTGCTGGAACCGCAATCAGTGGGGTGTGTGCAGGTCTGGAGGGAAGGGACGTTTGGAGATCACTGTGCCACCACTGCCTTGCTGAAATCACTCCTTCAGCCAGGAGATCTGAAGTCCAGAAGGCAGAATAATCTAACCATGTGTCTGGCAGTTTTGTCTGCCATGGTGGGCAGCCGCTCCTGCCAGACCCTGAGAGATAGCAGCCACCATGCCAAAAGGATTGCCGGCTTCTTGCACATGAGGCATGAAGACATCAAACCCATCACTAGGGACTAACTGAGCTTCCTTGTGGAAGTGTTTGTCCCTCTCACTGACTTTACTCAGAGCCTCCTCCTTCCACCAGATGACGAAAGTTATGTAGGAAATATGCTGTCTTGACATCCTGATTTAAACAAAGCCCACTGACATAAAAAGCTCGCTCTCTAATGATTTCAGTAGGGTTTGGACTTCATTAAAGAAAAGAACAATGACCTTGATACGATCTCATCTCTATTACCCTCACCAGCATATCGGCTAGATTGGAGCCAACGAGTCCAACTTCGGATCGGAGGCAGTTACGGGGTAGGTGCTGAGCGCTACCACGGGAGGTGGAGACCTTTGGCAGGAGGACATGCAGTCCCAGGCACGGCTGAGAGCTGGCCCTGCTTTTCTGCCCCATATTTGAGAAGGTAAGCTGTGTTTTCACACCTTCTGTAGGAACTTGTGTGAATACTGCAGAGTTATTGCTGGGTCCAAGGCTGCAACCGTATGTTCTTGTTAAGACCGGTATCGCAACCCTGCAGAATTTAAAGCCTGTATGCGTATGTGATGAAGCATGAAAGACCACATGCCGCCATTCAAGGCAGCATGGGGGTCTGGGCACAGGAGATAAAAGACCTGCTAGGAAGGCAACGGGAATGTGTACCCAGAGCACTCAGGGCAACAGTGCTCAGTGGCAGGAGGCATTTACCCTCAGGTGGGATGCTGGGGGGACGGTTGTGCTCAGGACATGGATGCGGCTCCCACAAGCTCAGGGAGGTAAGCTGGGCCAGCTTCATTTCCTGACCACGTCAGAGCCTCCCCGTGTTACAGAGCAACCTGAATTTACCTTATACCATTTCTCTATGCCTTAGTTTCCCTTTAGTAGAAAGGAAGTAATAACTCTTCCCACCTCCCCGCGATGCGCAGTCACTTGCGTTTCTGGGGCAGGTGGAGCCCTGAAAGTTCCTCAGCTGATAATCTTCAAGTGGTTGATGTAAAGTGAAATACAGGACCAAGATGGGGTCAACCTGCCTCAGAAGGCTGCTTCTCCACCTTTCAAAGAGGGCTAACGAAACAAGTGGATCAAGAAGACGATATCAAATCAGAGTGGGCCTGAAGGTCACCTTGGCTGAAACAGGGCCATCCTCACAGAACACCAGTCCAAGAAACAGTTTATTAAAAAGTGGTGAGGTAAACCCCACTTGCAGGAGCAAAGGGAATTGTTCCACATTTTTGGCTCCAGGAGGCTGGAGGAACCCTCACCTGATGTCATTTTAAAGTGGTCTGCAAATACACTAAATAAGAGGGGGGTTTCTGCACAAAATGAAAACTTATACAATCCCTTAAAAAAGCCAAACCTTAAACATGTGAAAGCTTATGAAAAATTAGATGATGTGAAAAACACTTTAAATCAAAGCAGCAGGTAAAGCTGGAAATAAAGTTATCTTCAGTTAAAATCTCTATGTACCACATTGACAGTAATGCTTCATTTCCTGTAGACTGTAAGTAAATCAAAGCCTACTTTGGGTTTCCATATCTGTCTAAGATCTCATCTCCAAGAATGTATTATTTTGGCATTTCCCACATTGGAATTACCTCTGGTCCAAATTTGGGTAATAGAGTATGATAACATATTAACAAGTAATAAGCATGAAATTTTTATCCATTTTAAAATGTATTACTGAGAAAGAAAACAAACACATAAAAAAGCCAGCATTTCAAAAGTAATCAACGATAGAACTGAGAAAACAAAAGACTTAGGTCACAAAAGAAAAATGAAAGGAAAGGAAAGTATAGCTAATTGGTGGCACTTTTGCAGAGAAAGAATGTAAGAAAAACTGCATACCTATTCAGAAAAAGTAAAACAGATGCGTGAAGTGTCTGACTGAGCTATTGTTTTAACTGTGTAATCTAAAATAGCTGACTTGATTTCATTTTAACAAGGGATTAGCTTAGCAGACAGTTTGGATTAGCAGCAACATATATAAATAAACATGCTACTCTTAAAACTTAAATACTCATCTTACAAAATGCAGGACAACAAGAATCAGGAAAATGCTAGCCTTGAACTTTTAGATTATAGAGCCAAAACACATGCCCATTCCACAGAGACAAAGAATTAGCAAGAGCCCTCACACTGAATAATGTAATACAAGAAATATTTGTTATTATGATTTCACTGAGAAGCAACTCAAGCCCTGCTCTATGCCCTAATTGCAGAGGATTACAAAATATTTTACACCTATGCTATTTTAAGAAAAAGAAGGATAAGCTCATACTTCGCTATTCATATGAGAAGAAACCTGACACAAGTCAGAAATCGTGGTCGGGTATTTTGTAAAAAAAGATGCATGTTGCTTCGGCCATAGGAGAGGGGGGAAAAACCTGTCTGTAACCAAAGAAAGCCCTTTTCTAATATGCTTTTCACACAGCAGCAGAGATCAGGATTAACAGATCTGAGGAGGGGAGGTGTCTGGGCTGGTAACCAGAAAGAGGATGAGACTGGGAGAGAACCACTCTTCCTCCCCTGTAGGCAGACAGCTGTCTTTCAGTGAGCAGTCTCAGAGCCTGCACTAACTTTTAAGTCATAAACATTCACAGACATTTGGGGTTTTATATAGGATCTTGTATAGTCCCTTCCAGTACAGCCAAGCCGGATGTGATTCTAATGTCGTGGTGTTTTCTGTAGCAGTCATTTTGCTGCCATCTGTTAGAGGTCAACACTAATACAGGTCCTCTATTTTTTTAGGCCCTTTAAGTCAGTAAAGGCTTAAGCCTGCTACTGATCTCAGTGCACTTTGGCTCTTGCCATCAGGGTGAAGATCTGCACTTGGATATACAGAATCACAGAGACTATTCACGTACAGGAGATGGGCAGGGTGCTCCCATGAGTAGCAACTCCCTCGGCTGTTACAGGAGTTTTCCGTTCAGTCCCTAAATTCCTGCATGCACTGTCTATAAGAATAGCCATGCTGGAATGGTCTTCCTTGGAAAAAAGTACAGCAAAGAGGAAGGGGATGTGCTGTTCTCCACATCCATGACAAACAGGCTAAACCCAGCAGGCTTTAATTACAGCAAGATAAATTTAAGCTAGACATTAAAATCTGTTCTAATGCCACAGATGCAAAAATGTTGTGAAGACTTCATTAGTGGAGGTCTGTAAAATGAGTTAAACATACATCTGTGGGGAATGGCTTAGGAAGGCAGAGCCTGGGCTATATCTGAGGTTCCTTCTGTTTTTCATGGAATAACATTCATCTGATCGAGTACTGACAAACACATTGGCTACTCACCATCAGGTGTATGGCAGGCAGAGCCTAATGTGTGTTAAATCCAGACAATTTGCAAGAGTTCCAATTCAAACCAAGAATCTTTAGCAAGGAGTTGCATCTGTGTGGACACATGGCTACAAAAGAGAGGTCCTGAGAGAAAGACCTTGCAGGTGCAGGAAAGCAGGCTACTGAAGAAATCGGAAAATGTCAGACCAGAGACACATACCTCCTACCAAGATAACTTGCAGGTAAATGCACAAGGTAGTAAAGAAGAAAGCAAGCATGATAATACAACAGGAGCAACAACGAAGGTCATTTGGGGAGGGAGCCATCTCCTGTGAAGAAAGAAAAAACTAGTGACACCAAAAAGGAATAAGAAGAGAAAAAAAAAGAAAAAAGGAAAAAGAAAAAGAAACAGAAAGACTGTAGTGATAGGTAGGAATGTACAAACATCATTTTTGAAAGGCCAGTGGCAATAACGTATCTGACACTTTTTTTTCTAGATCTATCACCAGTCATGACAGTTATGTCCTTCTCCAACACATAGTGTAATTTCATGGAGCCCCAAAATCTTCTCAGGGGGCTGGTGCAGAGAGAATATAATGCAGAGTAACAAGGTCTGGCCTCAGCATTTTGGAAAAAGAAAATAGGGGAAATAAGTTCATGGCATCTAGAAGGAGGCCTTTGGCCTTAGTACTACCTGCATGTCTCATCTTATGCTGAATAAAAGGCAGCATCTGAATCCTCTTGCCTAAGGGAGAGCTGACCTGGCAGAGAGAACAGAGTACAGAGAAATTTATCAAGAGCAGAGCTATTTCATGGCAAACATAAGCTCAGGCTATGGCTGTGCCCTCCAGAAGACGTTCGGAGGAGGTTGAGAGAGTGAATTAATTTGGGAGCATCCTGCTTAGTACGGGAACTCATAAACAAAGGGATGCTCCATAGCAGGATGGTGTATATCTCTGAAGAGGGGAGAGCAGCTGGTGTTCTGTACCGAAGACCCTCTCCCCTCTTTGGGAGTGAGGGAACACAGAAACGTTCATCAGAGAAGAAGCTGCTTCTGACAACAGAGGGCAAGGAAACTCACTGTCTACACACCTGTTCATCCTCCCAAGGATGCTGCCTGCTGCCTACAGAATGATTACAGGGAAGAGCTGGAAGCGCATTGAGTTTTGAAGCCAGGCAGCATGTTGCCCAATAGCCCAGTAAATCATTAGTAACAGGACACAAGCTTCACACTAACTCTGTAAGGTCTCAAGACCCTTCAGGCTTCATCTGGACTTGTCTTCACCCGCCTGAAGCTTTGTTTTATCTGTATAAGCGATCATCTGATGACATCATGGCTATTGCCCAGTTTGTTCTTCTGTTTGCTAAACATCTATTTACATTTTAACGGTTGTTTGAGGTAACCATATTTTTTATTTAGATATAGTAAAGTAGTTATTCTTGGTAGAATGAAATATCTATGAACCTAGGATAATGATGCAGTGTAGAAGAATGTAGGCACGAGATGGTAACAGAAGGGACATGGGAGAGGATACTGGAGACCCTTGAGCTATTAATTTATCAGTGATCAATTACCGATGATTAACTGCAGTTCTTAAGCAGTGCCAGCTCAGTCAATTACATGGCTAAGACCCTTCTTCCTTCAGAGTCATGGTGGGGAGCTGCTGACCAGGACAACTGGCCCTTCTGCAGCTACTAAGCTGTTCTGTGCCACAGGCACCAGCAGAGTGAGAAAACCATGTCCGTGATGTTGTATAAGAGCCAGTATCACCCAAACCCAGGTATCTCAAGTGCCTTAAGTCAATGCGACTCGGTAGTATCATAAGAGCACTTTTTTAGAGCTCCCAAGCCACTCATTTGTCATGACAGCAGCTGTCCAGGGAAAAAGGCAGTATTTTGGTCTTGGTTTCCAAAATGACTGTTTCATTGGGAAATTGCCAGATACCAGTTCATCTCTCCATGAAGAAGGTTGGGCTTTTGAATCTTTTCTTCCTGTAGTGACAGATCACTGTTTTCACTTTTTTAACAAATCCTCTCCCCAAAAAAGGTGGGGGGAAGGTCTGCCTGTTTGCCACAGCAAGGAGAAGCAGAAGACCCATCAGAAACTTACAGTCACGTGTTTGCCTATCAGGCTCTTCCAGACGTGAAATTCACCCAACTCAAGAGGACCCAGGAGCAGCACGTAGCTAGAGAAGGCAGGGGCTGAAAGTGACCCTGGCAAAGAGAAGCTTAGGAAATCAAAACCTGAAGTAGGTCCTTAAGACCTTTGCCTCAGGTAAGGGCAAGAGGACTTTATCAGCACATCCAGGCTAAGCTTCCCTTGTATCCTTGGTCCACCCCAAAATCTCACTTATCCAAGCATGGCTGCCCTTCCACTCACGTACCATGTGTGGTGGAAGGGCATCCTTCAGGAGACAGAAGGATATGCCTGTTCTCAGCCGGGAATCTTCACAGTCGCATTCACATGCATTTCACAGTATGATGAGAGTAGTGCTGAGGATCTGGCCTGTGACTCAGCCCTGACCTTTTCTTCTGTGGCACAGTCTTAACTGGTGCGACCTAAAAGTGTCAAATAAAAACACGGAGCAGGGAGGGAGGCAATATTTGCATGTGCCACCTGCCTACCTCCAGCCTTGCCAGCACCTGACAAAGCAGAAAGCAGAGAAAAAGCAAGTTTTGACTACTCCAGTACATTTTGCCTGGGTAAAGACTGTGAGATATGTCCTAACACTATTTTAATTAAAATGCAATATCAATTTGATTTGAACCACCACCTTTGATACCAAACTCAGCAACTTTATGTAGTAGGCTTGAGTGGAGATAAAAAATTAATGTGTTAAATAATTTAGGCATCAGAGAGAGTCCCATGACCATAATATAAACATATTGATGTTGGCAAGAAAACATTTATTATTAATTTTACATAAGAGCTACAAAGTTCCAGGTGCATTTCCTAATTCATGCCAAACTTTGTAGACATGCAGAGCTTCATGGTTATTAGAACTTATTTATTTGTATCAATTTACATTTATGTTAAGAAAAATGATAATTATGCAGAAGAAGGAGGATTGTTCTAAGTTTTCTATATATATTTGGCTTGAACAAGTACTCTTAATAAGTTTTCAGTGCTGCTGCAGTAAATGAATAGGTGTTTACAGGAATACAAAATCTATTAACTAACCATCTTTGGAATTGTCATGGCAATGCCCCAGATTTCCTATAAAATCCTGAATAGATACTGACTAAAATGTTATTTTCTTCTGTGTTTCTTTGCCTTACCTAGAATGACGACCCCCCCCGCATCTACAGATATATATACATACTGTAAGTACACACCCACGGGTGTGTGATATACATACATACCTTCAGGAGGCTATATATGCATGTGGGATAAACAAAAAGGCAACAAGCACCAAATCTGCAAGAAAGAATTTACATATTTTTGTTGCCGTTAATAATCACCTGGCAAAGGGTCGTTCTTGTGGTTTCTTCATGGTATGCATCCTCAAGCAGACTCTCATTTTCTGAATACTGCAACTTTAAATGAAGAAATTGCTTTGCCTACTCTCATTTAAATTCAAACACAGGTATTACAGTAAGTTACTGTGTTTGCTCTCTTCATGATCTGGGCCCAAATTTCCAAACAAAGATTTTCATGCCAAAATTTTAGACCCCTAAATTTGGAGAGAAACCCAGCATCGTTGTATTTGTTTTTCTTATTCAGCGTTTTCCTGTTCTGAAATAACAGTAATGGAAGCAGAACAGACTGGCCAGTGCTGAGCCCAGGCTCTGGCAGCTGCCCGGCACTCAGCAAAGCGGCTCGGAGGAGGGAGTAAGGCTGTTCTTAGGTGGCATCAAGATGCTGGGACTGGCTCCAGCAAAACGAGCGGGCTGAGACTGCAAGGAGCCACAGCTGGACCTCCTTGAACTCGAGTACTGCCCGAACGGTGCTGCCTTGCCACCATCGCTGAGGCTGCCGTAAGCTCCAGCAGAAACCTGGGACAGCAGAGCGAGAGGTTTGACTGGAGCTGCTCTCCTCAGCCCCGAGCACAGCACAGCTCAGCCAGCCCAGGAGAGCCGTCCGTCCATATTATGCGGCTTGTGTATAATAAAACATAACTCACGCGTTTTTAGATCATCAGCTGCAGTATTAAAACAGGCACCTTGCTGAGAAAATAAATACAAAAAACATGACTTGAGGAGATGGCACAATCATAGAGCAACTGAGAGTAAAATCAGAACTATTCCTGCTTTTTCTTCTTTTTTTTAACTAATGTAATTAAAGACTTCCTCAGCATGGACACAAAGGGAGTATTTAATGTGAACTTTAAAAAAATAAAAAGATTTAAAGGTTTAATATACCTCCAGGAAAAAAAAGCAGTTAAAAGATTTCCTTAAAAAAAATATAAAGATCCACAAATGGCTGGTGAAACTCCATAAAGCAGCTGGAACTTGTTAATAGTCACACTCTCCTGTGACCTGAGATGCAGGAATCTAACCATGAATTTTTTACAGATATCCTTTAAAACAAGTGCTGGTTGATATCACTGTGGCCTCCTGGACTAAAACTTTCTGAAGATACTGTGGCACCTAGAGGAAATCATCTCTTCTGACATGTAGGCTTCAGGAAAAAAACTTTTTTTTTCATTTCTTTTTTCTTAAAAAGAAAAAAAAAAAAAAAGAAACACTTAATCAGTAGCAGTGACTCAGTATTAAAAACCAACAGTATTCTTTTCCCTCTGCTCTGCACATATGGTTCCTCTGAGAGACCAGAGTTAATGAATAATAATAGTAATTTCTTCACTAGCCATTGCTAACTTTGATACCATGTGAAAAAGATTAAATGCAAGAGAGCAGTTTTCTACAGAGATGGGCCCAACAAACCTTCTGGATCTAAACAGCCAGAATTTTGCAGGGAGTTGATAAATGGAGTCTAAATGTCTCTGGCTTAATCACAGCCCCAGACAAACCCCCAGCAAAAAAACATGCTCAGATTCATGCTTCCAGGCACTGAAATCAAAATCCAGATTCAGATTTTGGTCACATCTTACTGGGAAAAACTGAATGTTGTGTTATACCAAGGGTTCTTCTAAACACTGTTAACATTCCTAACTCAGAGTTGTGCAAAAATAAAGGCTATGCTTTCCTGTAGGATTTTGCCCCAATGCATCAAGGATGAAGGCCCTACGGTGGTCCATCCAGTGACCCATCTAATCTTCCCTTATGGCTCCCCGCTTCCTTCCTTGCACAGGAAGAAAATAGCACATGCTGTGCCAAGCAAGCTGACCAGCACACCAACGCAACATGAGCTGGCTTCAGACAGGGTCCCAGTGGCTCTTTTGTCATGGCACTACACATTTAGCCGGACTTACTGGAAAAGCTGGAGGACACCACCAGCCCCGGGAGACCACCCAGCTTCTGGATTAGAGCACATCCACCTTGGGGTGCAGGTGGAGTGAGCGCAAAACTGTTTGCAGTGGTCAGTACACCCGCCCCTGTGGTGATGCCAGCACGAGGTTTGAAGACATTGTGCCTAGACTGGAGAACCCGTGTTAAGAAAAGCCATGGGGTGCCCTTTAGTAAGTCTTCGCTAAAGCAAATTCAGGAGTGGGACCTTGGTTTTAAAAACCCCCCAAAACATATCAAAATCTGGAGGTACAGCAAAGTGAAAATTTGTTGCCTGAGCCATCACCTACTTGCTGGAGGTGAACTCAGATTCTCATCATCCACATTCAAAACACAGTAGGATCGATGTGCTGTGCTAGCCAGGACACTGGAATAGCCGAGTCCTTTTGTCCACTTAACTGTGACAGGAAAAGCTGTTTTATTTCCCCATGCCTCTGCTCCTTTATTAAGGAGATGAGGTAGGAGGGGTTGTGGCTTTAAGCATTTCTCCTCCCACATTTTTTGCTGTCTTGCTCTGGGTTTGTACAAGGCCCAGCAAGTATTAGAGCCTAAGCATGGCTGTAATAATAGAGCCCTTGGGAAAGGTGGCACTTCCATGGCTGCAGGTGTTGAAATACTCACCCTGAGATCTCCATCTCATTAGCTCTGCTCACCAGCCTCTTATTATTGGAAAGGTTATTACAACACTGTGCCTATGTGAAAGAAGTCAGGCTCTGATTTGGACATATATCAGCCTCCCAGAAGCACCGCCACATTTGGCACAGCCTGGCTGTCAGTCTTAGCAAAAAGGCCAAGAACTGGAAAGATATGAAGACTGGCTCTACTGGGCCCTGCAAAAGGTCATTCAAGGTCAAATCAGGGTGGTAATATGGGGAAGCTCACTCTGCTGGAGCTCGTCCCGTGCCCATTCTGCAAGGAAAACTACAGTCTTTAGGGCCGCCACTTTCCTTCACAACCACTAAATTCAGACAAACATTTTTAAAAAAAACAATCTCAGAAAAAGTTAAACTAACAAACTCTAAATAGGGAAAGGTGTTAAATTATGTGTGGCCTCATTCTTGTGCTCTCCCTGACAAACAAAATGTGGCCAAAAGAGAATTACAAGCTATGAAGCTGTTAAACTTTCCTTGGACTCTTTATTTCAGATTCCTTATGAAGGAGTTGATAGACTGGATACATCGGCATGCTGTATGATACAGGCCATGAGGAGAAGGGAGAAGAGTGATTCTCTTCTCTCTACATGCACGCACACACACAAACACGTGTGTACACACATTGCCATTGAAATGAATGAGCCCATTCATAGGAAACACAAGTTCTATTGGTTTATTAGGCTTGGAACTAACTCACACCATCTCAACCTGCCAGAGTTAAGTTGTACATACCAGAAAAATGTCTCACCTGCAGTACCTGTCAGCCTGCTTCACATTAACGTAAGCCTTACGATTTCTACTGTCTATGGACCAAATCCTGAAGGCCTTTCGCAGCCCTGAAAATGGGCAGAAGGAGCTTTTCTGCCTCATATCGCAGTCGCTGGGACTCACCACCTCCTTAGGAGGCAGGCGGTGTTTCCCGCAGGAATGACTGCCGGCGGGAGGAGGGACATTCCTTGAGGTTCCCCTTTCAGAGACTTCTCAGAATCCCTCTCTCTGGGTGGGTTGGCATCTCCTCTGCCAGCAGGAGCAAATGGCCTATCTCCCACAGGGTCTTAGCTGATCAATCATATGTGCAGGGCAAGTTGCCTCTAGGCTGTCTTCTGGCCCTCAGTAGCTCTTCCCTCTGTGGTCTTCAGAGCTACTCGGCAGCGGAGGTGCTGGGAATGATCCTCTGTCTGCATCCAGCTGTCTGTGCGCTGCAACAAGAGCCTCACAGTGCCCTGCCAAGCTGCTCGGCCTTTGAAGGCACAGCCCCAAATACCACACGTTCCATTCCAAGGCAGAATGTAACGACAGCTATAATTAAAACCGTTATTAATGCAAACACATGAAGTCACAATAATAACTAAACTGTCCAACAGTGTCTGAGGTGGTGTCTTGCTTCCTTGGGAAGATCAGACCTGCTCCTGTCAGAAGACAGGACAGCTGCTTCTCCTGGCTAGTTCATAACCTGGAGACCTATTGTCTAAACACGCTGGGTTTCTTTCCTGTCTCACAAACTGCTTTTCACCCGTCTCCTGGATAGAAGCTCATTGGGACTAGTTCATAGCTGATGTGGTGGGTTGACCCTGGCTGGACTCCAGGTGCCCACCAAAGCTGCTCTGTCCCTGCCCTCCTCGGCTGGACAGGGGAGAGAAAATATAACAAAGGGCTCGTGGGTCGAGATAAGGACAGGGAGAGATCACTCAGCAATTACCATCACAAGCAAAACAGACTCGACATGGGGAAATTAGTTTAATTTATTACTAATCAAATCAGAGTAGGGTAATGAGAAATAAAACCAAATCTTAAAAGCACCTTCCCGCCATCCCTCCCTCCCGCCCAGCTCAACCCCCCTCCCGGTTCTCTCTCCCTCCTCCCCCCGGCAATGGGGGTTGGGGTCAGCTCGCCACCCCTTGTCTCTGCCGCTCCTTCCTCCTCAGGGGAGGAGGACTCCGCACTCAGCCCCTGCTCCCCCGTGGGGTGTCTCCCACACAGGACAGTCTTCCACAAACCTCTCCAACATAGGTCCTTCCCGCAGGCTGCAGTTCTTCACGAACTGCTCCAGTGTGGGCCCCTCCCACGGGCTGCAGTCCTTCAGACACAGCCTGCTCCAGTGTGGGTCCCCCACGGGGTCAGAAGTCCTGCAGCAAACCTGCTCCAGCGTGGGCTCCTCTCTCCATGGGGCCGCAGGTCCTGCCAGGAGCCTGCTCCAGCGTAGGCTTCCCACGGGGTCACAGCCTCCTTCGGGTGTCCCCCTGCTCCGGTGTGGGGTCCTCCCCGGTCTGCAGGTGGAGATCTGCTCCCCCGTGGACCTCCCTGGGCTGCAGGGACACAGCCTGCCTCACCAGGGTCTTCCCCACGGGCTGCAGGGGAATCTCTGCTCCAGCGCCTGGAACATCTCCTCCCCTCCTTCTTCACCGACCCGGGGGTCTGCAGGGTTGTTTCTCTTAGATGTTCTCACTCCTCTCTCCAGCTGCAGTTTCTGTCCCCACCACAGCTTTTTTCCCTTCTTAAATCTGTTCTCCCAGAGGCACTACCACCGTCACTGGTGGGCTCGGCCTTGGCCGGCGGTGGGTCCGTCTTGGAGCCGGCTGGCATTGGGTCTGTCGGACATGGGGGAAGCTTCTAGCAGCTTCTCACAGAAGCCACCTCTGCAGCTCCCCCACTACCAAAAACTTGCCACGCAAACCCAATACAGCTGATTAAACCAATATTGCACTGCAAACTGCTTACATTCACAAGCACCTAATTTTGGCCTGGTGCTGTCAAGTAAGGCGTCTTAGGCAAGAAATGATCTTTGATGTCTATCATCAGTTCTTTACCTGTACCTCCCAACAAAATTATCTCAGAGGAGTCAGAATAATAGTAAGTACATAGTTCATAGAGTTCTGGATCAGACTTTTTTTTCCCCCTCATCAATGTAAATAATCTATATGTACTTTGCTCCAGCCAGTTTTTTCTCCATACCATCAATACAACACTTTCCTACACCTTGATCTTTATTTCTGGCATATGCAGCAAAACTTAAGAGCGTCTTCAATACTACTGTTCATTTAAGGTCAAAAAACCTCTCCTCTTTCGTTTAGAATTTTTCTCCTCAAAGAACCCCTATCAACCTCCCTGACTACTTTTCACAAACTTTTTAATAACAACTTAGGGGTCATGATTCTTGAAACAGGATTTCATGCAGTGGTAGTAGTTCCCTTTACACTGAGAATAGTGATGAGGAATATGCTAGGTTTGCCACTATCATTTTAATCTTAATTATTTTGTGTAAAGCCTCACCCTAAGTAGTCAACCTGAAACTCGTGGTCCTTAGCTCACCCTAGAACATAAAGTTTATTTTTGTTAGTGTAACATGCTAATGTTGGATGCCACCTCTGTCAAATGATTTAAAGAGTGTGTCTGCATCTCCAAATCTCTTCCAGGTTCAGATTCAATTTACAAATCATCCATTTGTAGTTGGAAAAAAAGTAAGCTGTGAATTCTCTGGAGTGTTCGCAAGGCCATTTTCAGTAACAGCAATAAGTGGTTTGCAGTCGATTTCAGCTAATAAAATAGTAATAGCTAAGGCCTCCCACAACTAAGACATGAAGTCTTTTACAACCATGCCAAAGCCTCCTTCTCTATCTGAGCTTATTAACTCTCATTTCCTGTTAGCATCTACTATGCATAAACCACTGGTCTCTAGCTGTGACCACTCTCCTGCAAGAAGATTGCACCAAAATCCTTTTTCAGAGACACGTGTGGACAATAGACGTTTGTGCATACCATCCTCTCTAATTCCTTTTACTTCTTAGACTTTTTATTAAGGTCAGGCAATGTCATTGTATAGGAACATTCTCTATTTATTTATTCAGGCAGCAGTATAAGGTACAATTGTCCTAATGTAATCCATCATTCCAAGAAATCTACTATTTCTTTGTCAGCTGTGGTGGTTTCACTGTTATCTATGTGTCTTGCTGAATAACCTTCTCTCCCAGGTGTGTTATTTATGTTACAGAAAATGTACATTTTGCTGGCATCACACTAAACCAGCAGCTCTGGTTCTGTTCCAGGATGCTCAGAGATTCCAGTCATTCTCTTCTGACATTTCAGTTTCTTTTACCATTTTTTCCCAGATTAAAATATCATCTATGGTGCCCCAATTCCTTCTGTACTATCAAAACTTTTTTCTATTTCCTGATGATGCAAATGGAGTGCTGTGCACAACCTAAATGGAAGTTTGAAGAAACAGGGTTTTCTCAATAAGACATGGAAAACGCACAAAACATGTGCTGTGTTTTTCCAAAGACGTTCCCCAGAACCCTGCTGATATATCCAGCGTATAAAAATATCTGGTATTAGACAACTTCCCTGAAGATGATCCCCTAACAACTACTGTGACTTTTTTCGTTTTTTCATATTTATTCAATTCTTCTGGTCTACCCAGACACAAAACATTCTGTCCCTCTTTTCTTCTCTAGAGATGAGCAAAGAATGTACCCATAGTTCATTTTCTTCACATTTTGCAATTCTTGGGGTGATAAACTCACCCAGCTCCTCTTTAGCCTCTTCCTTAAGAGGAATGGAATTTGAATAGGAAGAGGGACTGGAGGGAGTCTGACTCCCTCCTCTGATGTGTGCTCTGCTCAGAGACAGCTTGTTCCCTAGCTGGTGTCCTCTAATGCTTCCTCAAGTATATTGTCCTCCTGCCTCCTCCTGTAAGCTCGTCGTCCTGATGAGAACAAAGTCTCCACATATTATTTATTCCATAATGGATGCTCTTCTCCATAAAGTTAATACAGACTGTATCTGTCCACTTTATTTACCCTCATGTTAACTTTAGTTGCTATTAGCTTACCCCTGTAAGCCTCCCCTGACTCTCCATTATCTGCTTCTTGTCAGGAGGATAACATTATTTCAATCAACACACCATCATGTGCACCAGTATCCAATTTAAAATGAATAAATGTCTTACTTGCTTTCAGGGTGATAGTCCATTCATCTTCTGATGAATTGCTCTTATGAAGAATCCCCCAGAGCAAATGGTGCTGTCATTGATCTCCTGTACGCTGCTTCTTGCAAACTATTTCACAGTGATGTAATCTAGTGCATACCTTTTTCCAGTTTATGGCTTGAGCTATTTTCCACACCATCTGCAGGCCCAGATGCTGCTCTTGTAAGACTCCAGTTAGAACTTCCTCCAGCATCCTTCTTTGCACTATTTTGGATTCTCAGTTATGTCCTCCCCTTCATTCTGAGCTGGGGAACTGGTTAGTTTGACAAATTCTAACTCCTTTGTCAAGAGTTAATTCTTGATGTTCCAATGATTTGTTCCAGATCCCAGTCACAACGTCCTCTGTAATCAGGGTCTTGCTCCATTAAATTGCATAATTTTCTCTTCAGCCACAGAGACTCTGACTGTTACGGATTTCGCCTTCTTTTTTAATATGTTCTCCTTTTTTAAAAAAATCCTTATATTTCATTATTTCAGAGTAAAATACTCCTGAACACTTTCATAGTTAATTCTGACTGCCTAAGTAACTGGAAACCAAAGAAACCTGTCAGGACTTCAGTACCACCTATTGTCAGACAGAGCTATTATCTTCTAACTGTTTTCCCTTTTGTCGGCAGATAAAGAGTATGGGATCATTCACAACTTCTACTGTTATCTTCCACAAACCCAGAGTTGTCTCCGCAGTGAAATTTTTCATTGCTTCATTCTTCCACTCGAGGTACTTTCTTCCTTCCTTTTTATTCCCAGCACCATCAGTTACCTCCTGGTGCTTAATTTGTGCGTACAAGGAATTGACCCGGTATCTTGCCTATTTCCCATCGCCGTGGATAGCTACACCAGCTCCACGGTCCTCAACCGGACTGGTCACCTGGGACCCTTTGCCTTTACAGGCTGGAGATCCGATCCTGCACCCTGTGGCTTGCCAGCACAGCGGTTCACAAGTGCCGCACTGACAAGGCTGACACCTCGAAGGAGTTTCTAAGGCACAGAGGTTGCTTTGCTGCCTCAGGGGATTATAGAGCCTGAAGCCATATTAACTGTTGAACAGATTTCTCTCTCAGATACTAAGGTTTCTGATAGTCACTGAATTTGTCTTCTGTCCAAAGCTCACAGAAAAAGTTTCCCGAATGTGGAAGCACTCCTTGAAGGTCAGTTTCCCTACAGTAGAAGGCATTTCTCTTCTTCTTTCTAATCCCTCAGAAGAACTAGGGCTAGGGCAATCGCTCTCATCATTTCCTAGGTGTGCAAGCCACGTAGCACAAGTTCAGTAAATGTAACAGTTCTTGGAAGGACTGGACCCGTTACACATGCAGGGTGCAGATGGTCTGCACACATGCAGTAAATCTACTGCTCTCAAGATGCGCATGACCTAGCACATCTGGCTCAAGATGAGTGGTACAGTAATAAATAAAAAAGGCAAATAAACTCACACCTTTGGTATAAAAGAGAAGCAGGCAAATACCACAACAGATACATTGAAGTGGGAAAATACCATTTCCCTCTGCTTGTCCTTGACTACATCTTTATCATATGCTCCATGGAAATCCCAGGCTTGCTGCTTTTAAGATTATCTCACCTATGCTCAGTATGACAGATCTCTGAACATGGTAAGCGAGACTTGAACTACACTGTAGGCCCAAGCAGGTTGTCAAAAGTCTGAAAATCCGTTATAAATAAAGGCAGTCTTCAAATTCCATGTGGTTAGAATTGGCAAAACATAGAAGGGCATCATCTGGAAAACCTAACAAAATGTAGCTCTAAGCAGAGCCAGGAGAAAGAAAAGAAAGGAAAATTACTCAGAGTTACCTCTTATCTTGCTTTTTTTGCTGAAAGGCAGAGTTTGAATGTGTTGTACACCTCGGTGATATGCCAGGTGATAACGAAATATCCTCTGTATAAACATCATACATAGGCATATCTGCAAATTCGTAAAAGGTCTGAAGTTTCTGCAAAAGCTGACCCAGTGAGTAGTGTTGCAAATTGTTGTCTCTTTGTCTCCCACCCGCATAAACAAAGCTGTCTCTATATAATAACTGAGAAAGATGCATCATCAGCCCATGAGCTTCTGCCAAGAGGTAGGATGTACTCTCAGGTTTTGTTAAGGCATTTAACAAGCCAAAGCTGAATCTGAAGTTAGACCACAATAATAACACCTTTAGGGAAAGACCCAATGAATTAATATCATAATCATTTTTTCAAGGTTCTCACAACACATGGTTTTGACTAAGGTCCTTACAATCCAGCAGCAACGTGCTATAGGACAGTGCAAGAATTTATAGAAAAGTTTTCATCTTCTGTGTTCACACTTCATATGCTTTTTAAATAACTGCTACTACACTTTCGGTCTCCCCACTGTGCAAATTCAGTAGGATTTGCACATAAGGGCTGGTCCATCATCTGTTTATGGAATATTCAACTCTTGCAGGGAAATAAACTATCTGACATAGCCAAACTTTCCCTCTCCAAATTCCATGTTCTCATAATCCCTGCAGAGCTATAGATTCCAAGAGAACTGCTGCAATTACAGACCAATGCGAGGCCAACCTTCACTCAGATTCAGGGCTCTGGAAGCACTTTTCTTAATCCAAAACAAGAAGTCAGATTAAATTTTTCCTCCCAACCCTGAGCAAATCCATCACTTTAAACCCTCACAGCTTAAAAATATTAATGTTTTTTCCCTTTTGAATTTGGCAAGATTCTCCTGAGTCAGTGAGAAAGCTGATTGTTTTAAGTTGGACCTGCATAGGTCATTGTGTCCATAACAAAACCAAAAGAGAGTGGTTTTACTGACATCATTCAAGGTACATTGTGGTTACACTGGCTGAAGATACAGCCATATATTTAGCACCATTTCAAGTCATAAAAGCTTGCTCGCAATTTTTTTTTTTTTTTTAACTTGAAAAGTTTCTGGCTAGTCACACATGCACAATTGCAAAATGACTGAACAAATCTTCCAAATGTCAGTTCTCTTTTCAAAATATATTTGTCATTAAACTGAGATGACACTTGATGATTTTTACTGCCAATGGACCATTTTAAAGAAAATGTGACTGAGTGAAAACAGGATTACTACAGAGATTTTCTAATCTACTATAAGCAGTTCAAATATGAGGATAATTTGTGTTCCTTTCTTGATTATCAGGAAGGCTTCTGAAAAGTTTGGAACTAAAGGCTAGAGACACCAAAAGGGAAGTTTAGAGTTTTGTCAATTGCTTCCACTCTGAAAGATTTCGCAGAGTTTGTCTTTAAAAGAATTTTTGAAAGAGTAGACATCGAGCTACATGGTATGGAAAGTCCTGTAAATTTTCCAGTGGGGGAGGGGTAGGGGTAGGAGGGTCCTACCAACCATACTATTACCATTCTTATTACTAGCTTTAGAGGAGAATGGCCATTTTGCAATTTTAGAAATAATGACACTGTATCATCTGATCCTTCTCTTTCCATAATGCAACATCCTCAAGAACACAGTTTTGGGGTCCATGCTTCTAAAAATACCTAAAAAGTTACAAATTATTCCTGACTGTTGAAGTTGGTAATTGTAATATATAGACAACACTGACTAGCCAAAAGTCCTGTAATCAAACTCACATACAGAGATAACAGCCTGTGCACCACAGGCCTTAGCTCATTGAACAAACCTCCCTTAGATGAGCCTGAATTCATAGGGCTGGTTATGATCGGCACCAAGCACTTTCCCTACCCTTGCTGGTGTTCTTGCAGAAAACAGAATACTGTGTCTCCCTATAGCTTCCACTCAAGAGAGGATTTAAAGGATTGAGGGTTCCTAAGAAATGTGTAATTAAATACAATAGATCTGGAGGTCTATGGCATTACAGCTTCATTTGGCCATCCATCAACATTTCATAACCCTAAGCACATTACCTTGACCAGCAATGCGAAATGTGAATGAACTAGAACACCGACAAGGTTGAGCCCCAAGAGAGAAGGTAAAAGAGATAGAGAAAGAGAAAGGATGGTGGGAAAAAAGCTTACTGAAAAGAGATCTGAAAGAAGAAATAGAATTAGGCTTTCTAATGTTCGCAAATAAGATAAATGGACATCAGCATTGCAAGTTTTATTATCTTTAAGGTTTGGGAAGCAGAATTTCTATCAGGAGGCAGAAGCTGTCTCTCTTGGTCTCAGATCAGGATATGTTAAAGTTCAAAATGTATGACATAATAAGGAAAGATAATCGGTCTTCCAGTACTGAAACAATGCTTGAAAAATTAGTCTTAGGTCTCTGTTCTGCCCTCAAGGTACTTTTTCTGAACATGATCAGAAGTGTTAGCTCCAGGAAGGGAAGCAAAGTTAGCCCTAATGAGGTAGAGGCCATAGGTCACGCCATGTGCCAGAATGAGAGAGAAGCATATGGCAGACCTGCGGACCACAGGTGGATTTTTGCTTCCATTGACTAAATTGTCTCTTCTTGAGTCAGGTCACATTCATACCCCAAGTCGGTAGAAAGCCAAAATCCAGCCCTAAAGCAGGATGCAAGGTAAGAGGTTTTGTTAGTAAAGATGTTGATGGTCTGCAGCTGGCAATCTGACCTGGAAAAAGAGACTTCAGTAGTTGACAGGCAAAGACTTGACTCTAATCTACAAGTGCTTCAGAAAGTGCCAACTGAGCCCCAGGTTTATGGAAGGGATAGCCAGTTCAATAGCCTTGCTAGACAATTCATTTAGCCTTGCTCACTCCCGATCCTTTATAAGTGAACAGGGAATAGTCCTCAAGCACCAAGATACTTATAAGCAATAGGCATTTTTCTGATCATGATAGTCTGCCCTCGCTCACCTTCTTTCCTGGACCCCTCTGAAGCATGTAAGGTTTTCCTTGAGGCATATATGGGATTTAGCAGAGCCTTAGCCAGCCCAGCAATTCTGGGAAGTATCAGCCTATTACCCTCGTGTAACAAAGCCAATGTTACCAAGCAGTGCCAGCTCCAGTGCTCCTGTACAGTGGATCCCATTATGACGGGAGACAAGATGCAGCCTATGGTCTCATCTGCCACTAGGAGAAGCTACTTGGCTCATCTGACCGGGAAAGCAAAGCAATATTGTTTTATGACATATGGAAAAAACTAAAGGCAGGAAAAGTATGATTTAATGAAAAGTGATTTCTGGAGTGCCCACTACAGATGCACTCAGCTGCATCGCATAAATTGTAAGGAAAGACTCTGGATTTTTGTGCTTTATTTGGCTTTAGGGCTTTTTCTCAGCCTGCTGGATTTCTCAGTGCAGGTTTCTGCTGCTTCAGAGATTCGAATTTATGCTTTAATGTTTTTTCTTTCTTACATGAAGTAAATTCCTACAAGTGCAAAAAAAAAAATTTTTGTAACAGACTTTTATTTCCAGTACCAATATGTCATTGTGTCTATCAGGAGTATGACAGATGCTTCACTACTGGCCTCATCAGCTTGAAGAGGTGGGATTTCCACCTTCAGAGGGTTACCTCTACTAGTGTGTAAGATTTAAGGCATTTCTGCTACAGAAACAAGTGCAGTCTGGCATTTATGCCATTTCCAGCAATCAAATCATATTTCAGCCACATATATGCTGATCTGTTGATCTTGAGGTATTATTTCCAAAAATCAATGTTTTGTGTATGACCTTCAGACATATGCTTTTCATTGGAGGAGGCTGATGTGAAGAGTATGACAATCAGCCAGTCTTTTATCAGCGCCCCACCATCATTCCTGCCCACTGGGACAACATGGGAGGTTTCTGTAGCTGCGTCACCAACCATACCCACAGTGGGCATACCAGAAGAGTTACCTCTGATAGTCACAGATTTTGAGACCCCTACAAATTGCTTTATAGCTCTTATACATTTCCATATTGCCTGGCAGCATGCTTAGTGGCCTGAAGTAGATCGACAATGTCATGTGCTCTCTTGGGATGCTATTTTATATCTCTCTCTCAGTTTCCCCACCTGTAAAATGTGTTATACTTCCTACTGAAGGATATTGTTGTGATTAGTTTTAAATGTTGCTGAAGCATTTTGAAGTTAAAAGGTTTGGGGTAGTAGTTTCTGACTCAAGTTTACCTTAAGCAAAAGTGAGAGTGTAGAGAAGGTATGTTGCAACTCCAAGCAGCAAATGAGAATCACTACAGCAGTTGTGAGGAGAGGCAGGTGATATAGTGAGAAAACAGGTCCCTAACATAGATTCAAATAACAGCTGGAAATATATTTTCATGACATTTGGAATCACTTTAGTGCATTGCATGCAAATATTCATATTTTTAAAAAGAGAATTTTTCCAAAACCACAGACTAATATAAACATCCAAACAAGAACAAATTATTGTCCATATTCACAAGATAAGCTTTTTGTAGTATTTATTAAAGTCTCTCTGCCTTTGATAAACATCAGTTACAAAGTCAGAAGGAATACCGCTGAATTTGTTTGACTAATCCCATATCATATGTCACAGTCAACATGACCAAATTCCAGGAATTAGTCATGGCACAGTGACTCTGGATTGGGGATTTTGTTCAAGATTCAGATACCTAAACGTAGGTGTTAACAATGTAGATGGCTACAAAAGAATGAGGTGTCAATCTACTCAATGGGGAGAGATCACGGCTCAATTAGCTGCCATTTCAGATACTCTAGTGTATCCTGAGAGGTGCCAGCTCCCTCTCCAGAAGGTCCCTCATATCTATTACATCAAAACTGATGGCCTCACTTGGCGGTCTCAGGTACCCTAGAACATCTCCCCTTGGTAAATGGATCAGGCCCTAACTATCTGCTCTAGACTCCATTGACTGAATTAACTAGACCTCCATCCCCTTCAGTGGGAGTTTGGGGCACTGAGCTAACATAGAAACATACGTTGTCGACACCTATATGGAGGCCAAGCTGTATCCCACTCCAAGCTGTAACCAATCCCTGACGCTGAAGTACGTCATTGTTTACATAAAGCAGCTTTCCCAAACCATGGTCATTTGACCTTTGTTAAAGAACTAATGGAAGAGTCATACTAGCACAACTCCTGGGAGGTACAAACCATCCCGTTTATTTTAAAGGTGTTTTAACCAATTGCTCTGAAGAACGCTTTTGATGTTCTTAGGGGAACTGTGTGAGGTAGGGAGAGTGCAGGGGCCCAGCAGGCAGTGCTGGGAACTGCTCTCCAGTGTCTTCCTCCGGAAGAAATGGCTTTCCTCCAGAGGAAAAGGAGGTTCTGCTCTTCCTGCCAATTTCAATGAGAAAGGGCTCTTTCCGTACCACAGCAAAGGGAAAAAAGGGCTTCCCACCATGCTGCCTGCTGTATAGCAAGAAAAGGAACCTCTTTACTCTGCAACTTCCAACAGGGGGGCAGATCATAGCATAGGTGGAGTTAAAAAACAGAATGAAAGCTTATTGCGATATGACACTGTTTCCTAACTGTTGACACAGATACTTGTTAGTACAAGGCAGAGAGAGTTAATTTTGTGTCCTTTTGGACAGTCTTTAAAAATTTCTCTTGTAATAACAATCATCTCTTTTAGGTAAGGAGGGGTCAACTTTACAGTTTTGAGCATCATACACCTAACAAGTGGTTCAAGAGGTGTTGCCATGCTAGCACTGTGTCACTGGCACAGGGACAGCTGGAAAAGTGGTGGAAAGCAAGCACAGAAAGACTGAGCCCTGAGCCCCAGCTATTCACCTAGTCCAGTGCCATCCAGCAGTGGATCATGGCACCCATCCCCTGCTACGCTGCATCAAGAGACCTTACTTTGGACTAAGAATTTGCTTGTTAGATTCCTAATATTACCTGAAAAAAATGGTGGTTAGGATGAGCAGAACTTCACCACCAGCACAAATGGGAAAAGAAGGGTGGGATCAGAAGTAATGAGGGAAGTCAATGGGAATTACTGATGATTTCTACCCAGACTTGTGCTCCGTGGGGGTAAGTGGTCATATTATTCAGGACAGCAGGAAAACTTGGAGGAAAACTGGTGGAAAGAAAGCCTCCGTGGGCTTGTGGTGCAAGAAGAAGTAGTGATGATTTTTGGTCCTCAGATAACTTCTAGATTTACAAACACCAAGGAGCAAGAAGACACTGAAGTACTATTCCACCCCCAATGAAACTATAATTCTTATGACCAGTGTAACCCACTCTTTCCTCTAAAGAGTCGCAAATGCCGTATTTTACAGATGGCTCTCAAAGAATGTCAAAGGATGTAAAAAATCACATGTAGCCAGATGGCTCCTGACTGAGTACCTGTCCGAGGAGGCCCTAGAATGAGAGGTACTCAAGGAAGTGATATAAGATAAAAAGCATTTGTTAAACTTGCCGGAGATATCATAATATGAATAATTACAATAACAAAGAAAGATCACCCTTTTGTTTCAACCTCATCTATTTAGGGGGAGGGGTTGTTAGCACAAACATTAGACCTAAGACACCTCTCAGCCTATCATACATTTTAGCAGGATGTCAGAAATCTCCAAGAGCAACAGCATTGCACGGGAGCTGCTGATAGCTCCTCAAATGCATAGATTATTCTATTTTTGATGATATGCATATGTCAATCTCAGAGCAAAATTGAGCCCTTAGGGCAAAATTCTCCTCTCAGATCCACACATCAACGGGAGTTCCCCTCATGCAGGAAGAACAGACTATTGGCGCTGAGAGCTGCTGTGTAGGTCAGGATGGAAAATTTTGTCTGTAGTGTTTATTTTTGAAATAGTAAATTTCAAATATAAATATAATTTTCCGTCATAACAAAACATTTGAACAAAATATAAATCTGCCCTGCCAGCATGACAGAAAAACATACCATGTTCACAAACATAAACAAATATTTAGCTCAGGGGTTTTGGAGTGAAAGAGGAGGTAAAATTATGTCTTCAGAAAAACTGAATATATTAAATTCTTCTTCTACAATGGTGAATCTCTTCAGAATGAAAACACTCTTTATTATAACAGACTCGCTGGGGACAAGGTGCTTGAAGAATCTGTTTTGTGTAATCCTTCATAAGGTGAGAAATCAGATTCCTAGTGCCTTCAGGCCTTTACAGACTGTCTGGGTACATATGTAAAGAAGAAAAGCCTCATTCCACCACGCTCACTATGAAGCATGTCCAGCATATAAAATGGAATTCCATTTTCCAGAGGGCATGACGAAGAAGGATCACTAATCTAGAGCAGCCACTCAGGAGCTCTAGTGCAACCTTCCCAGATCTGCACAGGCCAATTTTGTATGTAAATTTTTAGTTAAATATAATAAAATGTACATGTACAAAGACAGTAGCCAGTCAAGGATTTAGCTTTGGAATTGCTGCCAAAGGGTGTATCTGAGCCAGATCTGTGCTCACTTTACACATGCTTTTCTTTGCGTGCTGCTTTAATGATAAAATTAACCCCTTCACAGTGAAATGGTACAGAACACATACCTCCTTATAATTCCTAATTTTCTCTACTTGCTAATTTGAAAATTAGCAGCTATTAAAATAATGTTTAAAAGAGTAAATTGGTGCGTATATCCTATACTGATCCTTTGGATGGGTGTGAATTTCACCTGAAAATTCCAGGCTGCTGCTGTGAGGTTTTAATGCTGGTGGTTTGATTTAGCGTTCAAAGACTTTTTTCGCCCTTGCTTCTGCTATTTACTCTCTTTCAACATCTTCTTGCTTGAAAACTTCTATACTCATTAGTCACTATTGAGATCATTAGCACGCAGCCTGGGCTCTCTGCAACTACTATAAACAAAGACATAAAGTGCTTTCTCATGTTTCTTACTGCATTTTCGGAAGCAGCTGATACTGCAAGAGGATAAAGGGACTTACAGCTTCACACAGATAGAGTGCAAGCAAAGCAGCAGTCAGGGACAACACCTAAGGCTTTGGAAAAATGGCACTATTTTGAATTATTAACAACAAACAATCTAAATTAGAAACTCCACTAATGTGCCTGTAGGAACCACATACCCCTAACACAAATGTTTATGAATTAGGTAAGCATTTAAGTACTAGTTAAATATTCAGCTATAACCCATTCTGCCTGTGGACATGTAGATAGAAATCTTTGTTATCCTGCTAGAGACACTATGTATATAAAACAGTAACAAGGACAGCTATAAAAAGTTTGCAGCCTATTTCCACTTGAGAAATGTCAAACTTTGGGTTTGTTAGTGGCTCTCTGGGAAACATTTCTCAGGCAGTTTTTTAACCATAACCTGAGAAGGGTATTTAATTGCAAGAATAATCACTGTTGAGTATCAAAATTAACTTGATACTCATTAGTTCTACTGTGGCAGTAGTTCTTAACTTGACTTATAAAATTCGTGCAATGAATTATTGAAAAGCCATTATTGAAATAACCTCTTCTTTTCTAACATGGCTGCTTATGTTTCCCAGCTGAAATACAGCATGCATCTGTTGCCATAGCTACAGTTAGTTTCTGAAATAAACATTACTTCTTTCTCATTCCTATGTCTACATACAAAAAGCTAAACTATGCCATCTTTTCCAATTATATGTATTGTAGGTACAACAGTCCATTTAAATAATAATCTTATTAACGATAAAAACCTATCTTACCTCAAAATGCAGACATTTAAGTGACATGAGCGATAGTAATTCTCAAAGTTTATAAACACAACATGGCATGTACATATACAAACTTTAAAGGAATGACCTTTCTGGGACTCCTGTCAGTGTATAAAATGGGATGAGGAGTTTCACTAACAAGATGTGGGGGACAGGGAATGGTTTAAATAAAACGCAGGTTCCTCAAAGTGTGCCTGTTGTACCTCTGGGGTTCCAGCCCTGTGGTCTCTGCAAGCTTGGAAAAGAACCTTCTGTTCCATGGCTGGGTGGAACTTGGGGTAATTTTATTTGTTGAATTGGGCAGTCCTTTTTAACCTTGTCCTCTTGCAGGGCAGAGAGTTTGTGTAATTTTCAAATGTCTCATATACAATTTCCAAAAATAACACTCAGTTCAAGGAACTTAGGAGACTGTCCTTGGGGGTCAGTCTTGTCATGTCCGTGCTAAGATAGCCTCATGCAGCAGTCATGAAGGAAACATACTGTTCCAAAGAAAACGTATCATACTTCTGGCATTAGGGAGGAAACAGAATTTCCAGAGGTTGCTTCTCTGTGAACTACTACACATGCAAAGCAGGTGAGTGAAGGCCAAACTAAAATGACTCCCCAGAAAATAAACCACAAATGCACATACAAGTGTCCAGACAAAGCATCATACAAGTTTCATCCAGGTCCACTTCCAACTATGGTGAGGAAGACAGACAAAGTTATCAACAGATGCTTATAGCTCAGACCCAAAACAAGGGCCAGGAATGTGGAGGATATAAATCAGCAGTTGTCCTGCATCTTCAGCAGAACCACGCTGCAGTATGCAAGCAGTACTCAGCCCGCATGGCGTTGTAAAAGATGTGTGGATATTCTAAGCATTCGCTTGGGTTTTTTCAAGAACCCGTCCTCAAAGCATAGTCGACACAGAGCAAAAGCAGGCCATATCAATCCCCAAGAGCCTAAGTAGACAGATGTGCCTTGCAGCATATCTTAAGGGACAAAGGATTGGTACTATTTTGGACCACTTCAGGAAGTAGATCCCAAAGGGAATACCTTGACAGCAGCCTCCTTTATACACTGGAAGATTTTCAGAGTAATCGTTCTTTACTGACCAATAGAAATGTCGAGAGAGATGTGGTCTTATATGTAGGTAAGTCCGGAGCCACTCAAGGCTTTAAATACTGAAACCAACTCGTTCAATATCACCAGAAAAAAAACCAAGCAGTCGCTGTTTCGCACAGAATGGTGGCTACCAGCAAGATATTCCAACATCTGAGTCAACATAAGATGTAGCTGTATTTGCAATATATTATGATATTCTGTGATAGTTTACAGATCCTAGCTAGCATTACTCTTCCTTCCTGTGAGCGTAAAGACACAGATCAAGAAGATATAACTTGCTAGGCCCTATAAACTTCACAGATTACAACCCAAGTGAAAGGCTGAGACTAGACTAGCTTGCGACCTGGCTGTGCTGTGGTGTATGACAACAGTATGGCTCTTACTCTTTCAAAATTCAGTGTTGGTCTGGCAGTGAGGGACCTCTATCACCATTTTTCAGGAATCTGTGAAAACTTGCAATCTGGTTTTAGCCTATTTATAGAAAGACCGCTATAGATTACAGATACCAAGCAAGACTGGATGTGGAGCAAGCATCCAGATAAAAGGAACAAAGGAATATGGAGTAACTAAGAAAGCAGATAAATTGAATCAATTAAAACAATCTGAGAGAAACTATCACTTGCCAAGAAAAGCTATGCCTTTCTGTAACAGCAAAAGTCATAGGGTCCAAGGTAAAGTGAATGAGGCCCAGAAAGAGGCATTTACAGTAATAGGTATGAGAACCTGATTTTCTCAGTTCTTGAGATGCATATAGTTTTGATGAAGAACTAGAATTTGAACATTTAAAGGACATAGGTAAGTTGAACTCTATAGCATCTTCTCCCTTATTCTCCGCTATTCTTGTTCATCAAAATTACGCCAGACCTCACATCATCTAGTGTATCACTTATTCAGGAAGAGTATTCATGGTAAAAAAAATATCTCTTTTTTCTGCTTCTCCATGAATAAAATGCTGAACCCTTCTCAAAGAAAAGGTATTAGACACCATTCGAGGCCTAGACATGCTTTATTTCCAAATGGAGCATTTCCAAATGCTCCATACCCAATTCTTTAGCAGCAAGGATGAAGGGACAAACAATTCCAAGGCATTGATATATGAATCGTGTGCCTCTCAGATAAGCAGAAGAGTTCCCATGAGCACAACACCCTAGTTCAAGCCCTGGCTCCCATGACAACTCCAAGCTGGACTTTCTAAAGCCGCAAGCATCTATTTATACCAGCAATCATATCTCTGCCCATCACTGGCCAACAAAAGCTTTGTGTCCCTGTAAAAGTGCAAGTCTCAAACACTAAAGATAAAGTACATGGGGCCCAGAAATAAACATTCCCAGGAAATCAGACTCTATTCTAATTCTGCCACACTGAGAAATGGCTCAATATTTTGTCAACACTACAGCTTTCTCTTTATAGCGAAGTTAGTAACTACAGAAGAAGCAGTAACAATCTCTCTATATTAATAATGGCTGGCACCTCCTGCAAACTTTTTGTCGTGATCAATAGTCCTAGGGCTCAGATACACAGAAAAGTCAGTTCATCCACAAATATCCATATACATGTTCGTAGTCCTTGGCAAACATGGTATAAACTAGATTAAATTAGCCTTTGAAGAAAGACCTCATTTGTCAGCCAGTGATAAAACATTCATTCATGTCACCCCTGTAAGGCCAGGTTAGAGCTTGTGCATCTCCTAATGAAATCACTTCAGATTTGGCCAGCTTCTGCATTTCCCAGCTGTTCCCCTTGCTTCGAGCTAGCTTAGCTTCTGCTTGCAGCCTAGAGCTTTCTACATTCTGAGCAATTATATATCCAACATCACCAGCACTGGACCACAAGTGATGATGGCGAACACTTCACAATGTATGGGACACACCTGGATGGGATGAAAACAAAAGGGGACTGAGACTGGTTTTCCCAAGTCAAAATATCCTAAGGTGATAAATAGCCTAAGGTGATAAAAAGCCTAAGGTGAATGCACAGTCTGCTGGCCACAGTTAATATCTGTGAGCCTTTCATATCCTTTACTAGTAAGCAGAGACTCACACTGCACTGAAAGCTTATGTGAGCTGAGAACCTACCTCTTACTGACCTCTACCCAGAAGACGGCCTAAACCCCTTTCCCTCAACCATCCCTCATATCAGAGGGCTCCAATGCCTATAAAATGGAGTCTTTTGTATGTTTGGTGTCAGTGAGTTCTACATCCCTTGAGATGGCTCCTTTGCCCAAGTCCCATGTAAGCTTAAGACACCGTAACCATCTTTTTCTTCCTACAAGCATAGGTTCTTTTGTGGACCAAGTGATCTCTAGACTTCAGCAGAGAATCCAGTGTCCCAGTCCTAATGGTTCTACAGTGTATGCAAACTGGCCCTTTATTTTTAATTCGAAAAAGGATAACTACAGATAATTGCTTATGTAAATGTTGAAGGAAAGATTCTTAAAGCTGAAAAAAATAAGCGTCCATTAATTCATTAAACACCCAAAAGTCGGGAAGTGCCATTACTGGCATTTACTGTGCAATCGAATTCTACTCCCATGTGTATACACATTATGATACATTCTTTAATTATACGATAAGTCTTCTTTCTTTTTTTTTCCACAGGACCCCAGCTTTATTCAGTGCACAGTGTTCAGTGAATACAGCAGCTGCTCAATATTTCTCTTTATCCTCATGCTTTATTTACTGCACATCCTCTGAACATTGCATTGAATACAGAGTTACTTGTTGCCTCATGGGTTTTGTGCTGATGCTCACAAATCTGGTATATCGGTGTACTATAAAGATGAATGGATTTATGGTCACAATCCCCCTATGTACACACCAGAAGAGTGTCATTCCTATGTACACATTAGGAGAGTGTCATTAAACCCATTTTATAGACTGAAGCAGAAAGACACAATGACCTGCCTAATGTAAGGCAGTAAGTCAGCGGTATATTGCATGAATCTACACCGCTATGTAATGCCGTCTGCTTCCTCAAAGTCCCAAACCTACATAGTTTGTGTTAATTAAAGTTGCAGCAGTCAACACTGAGCCTTTCTGTAGATCAGACTCCTGGTCTGGTGACTTTAACCCCCAGAAAGCAGGAAGCACACGTTCAGTGATACCCTGGAAACGTCTTCCTACCTTCAATGTACCGGCTTGAAAGTGTGTAACAGGCTAGATCTACTTCTCCTACATGATCATTAACCGTGCTAATGAGGAAGCCAAACTTGCACTTATTGCCATGTTTTCCCCCATTGCCTACACACAGACACCTACCAGTATCTCATGCAAGTGAGGAATACTCCTAGAAAACAGCTTCTTTCTCTTCACAGTCCCAGTTCATTCCTTGAGCACAGTTTACTTCACGCAGCAACTGAGACAGAGGTCCCGTGGTAAGAATGTACATCATAACAGGTGATGGAACCATATGAGATTGCTTCATTAAAGACCCTAAGGCTATGTGTGTGGCAATTTAAATTCTGTCAAGTTTTGAGGGATTTATTTATTGATGTTTATGTGTATATGTACATCTCTATCCCTCCTCTCAAGAGGTCTTTCTGCAACCAGGAAGAGAGAAAAATTGGAAACTTCATGAAATCTAGGAACTTTGCTCTGCAAAGCTGATATATTTAGGAAATATTCAAATATTATTGTATTGAGCCCCACCTAGGGAAAACGATAAGATGATTCTTTTTCCCAAGAACCTGTAGAAAAACAATTTGCACTTTAGTTGACTATAATATCAGAAAACACAGTAGGGAAACCAGTTAGAATGGAAATCATAGCAGAAAGGTCATTTGCCTGCTATGTCATCAAAGTGGCATCAGCTACAGCCAACTCATTCCCAAGAGACCCATGTCTAGCATGTTCTGTAAGTATTTCTCCAGAACCGAGAGCTCTACCTTTCCAGCTACCCCATCTATTCAGACAAAAAAGTCAGGAGAACCCAGATTGTAGAGTCCTGTGTGAATCTACTAGTCCCTGAGTCATTGTGTGAGAAGAAATCTCCTCCTCTGAAGAAAACAAAGTTGTGGACCCACTGTCATTTGTGGCATTGTGTGGAGCACACACAAAGGAAGCATGTGGAAGATACTTGCCGTGGAATTGAACGTCTGTCCAAAGGGAGATGTCTACACAGAAGGTGGCTATACATGAGCTAGTCTGCTTCTAAGGCACACCTTAGTGTACTCACTGGAGGTCTATTTGCTAACAGTGTCTGCTTGCTTCCACTGACAAGTTCTGATGTAGATGTCTGAACTGTAAACATCTGCAGTTAAGCAAGATGAAACAGATGCCCAGTTTCTGTAACTCAATCAGGCTAAAAAGGGAGCAAGCCTCCCAGGCACAGAGATCTGTCAGGTGCCAGGCACATACAAAAGTAGAACATGAGGCTCATGGAGAAATGTAATGTGTGGAACTAGAAGACCTGCAGCCCTCGGGCTTCAGCAGAGTTTGAGAAGCAGCCAAGAGTCCTGTGTTAAGGTTTTGGAACTAAGTGCTTAAATTCCTCTGAAGTCTAACTTTAGAGTGAGGCATTAAGACCCTTTTTTGGATCCAGCTTTCTGACCCTGTATTTTATAGCCTCTTGGTAGCAATTATAAACCAGCAATTAAACGTAAGAGTAGGATCATTACCCTTAATCATATTGGTAATGAAGTCTGAGTATTTGATTTGGGGAAATGAAATTACATTTATTTCCTTTTGTTCTGTTGTCCAATCTCTAGTCATTTACATGTGGTCCTTGAATGTAGATCTGCCTTTCTGTGGTTGCTCCTGCAGACTTGAGTATACAGATTTCTCTCTAACTTTAACTGGACTTTTGGATATGCGAGCAATATAGGACTGAACCACACATATTGGTAAAATTTCCACAGTTCGCGGGTATTCATGCCAGCAGATACTCAGTCCTGTTTCCTGTGTAGCTCCTCATAATTTTCTTTTCAGATGTTTGCAGCTTAAAAAGTAATAGTCTAAGAAAGAAGCTACTCAAGAAAGAAAGGAAAATTTTACTGACAATTCATAAGGAATTTGTTACTGTGTTTATTCTTATCCAATTCAATTCAGATCCTACAGAGAGAACTAGAGACAGTAGCCAAAAATGCTGATGGCAATAGGGAAGTATAACTTTTGGGGGAATTAAAAATAAATTTTCATGCAAAGAAGAAGAAAAATGTACCCAAAGACAAGAAAGAGGAAACCTCCCTCAGAACTGTCAATGATTTCAGAAAGCAATAGAACAAGTAGCCATTGGAAAAACATGTTAATTAACAGAAATGAAGTGGGGGAAAAAAAGCCTTCCTAACAACCAAACTGCCAAAAGAACTTATCTCTCTTAACTTCCAAACTGAATGTGGATAGACAAAAAATAAGAGTGTTAAAACATATTTATTTATAGATTGCTATTAGACTGTCTTCTGATGAAGCTAATCTTTCAGCACACACTGTTATCACTTTATATTTTACCTGATTGCTCTTACAGTACATGCTACTGACAACCATTCACTGCCCATGTATCTTTAAGAGACAGAAAGGAAGGATTAATTTTCTTATAATAGCCTGTCTCTTACATAGTTAATGACAGGAAAAACAGGATGTCAGTTTGTGGTGTTGGCTTAGAGAGAAACAGTAGTCATGATGTGGGAATATAGTACCAACTCCTTTCCAGCAATGTTCCAGGTCAGAGCTCCAACAGACGTAAATACTTGCAGAAAATGCAAGGTTAAAAAAGCTACGTACAGGTTCTGACTTCAGTTTATACAGCTTACACAGCCAGCTGCAGACAAGAAAGAATAAAGACATGCCGGGAGGACTTGGGGGAAGGGGCTGGGATATGGAACTACACATCTTGTAAGGCTGATGAAGTTTAAATGCAACATGTGTTAGACAAACCGGCTTTCAAACAAGACAAGTCTAACCTAACTCCTCTGACTAGTTCGGAAGTTTAGAACCTGATCCACAGACTGCAACCTAACAGAAAGTTTTCCACCAGCCCAGTTTGCTTTGGCACTGCTGATGAAACAACATGGTGCATGAGAACATGAGGATTCCCTGGGTATACTTTTCAACATCAGAATGCCAGATTGCAACTAGAAGGAATAAAACTATAGGAGAAAATTACATCTAACATACCAACAAGCAGAGACATGGAAAAACTCCTTAATCGCCTGAAAAATAAGAGCCTATTCTAATGCCTTTCCTATTGATTTGAACAGACGGCAGATCTGAGCCATCAAATACAATTCTTAGAATGGTCCGCTGTGAAGACTCCTTTATTCCTCCTGACGCTAAGGAAAAATTATCAGTCCTTTAAAAAAAATAGGATACCAAACAAAAAAAATCATACCGGTAGGTGGGATGCAAAAGTAGCTTCTGATTAGTCATCATTAAGCTATAACTTGCTTTGTAAAACTTACACAGAAGCCTTTGAGAGATCTGCAAGTGGAATGGCTACAGATTAAGATGCACTGCATTCATTCCTTGCAAGGAGAAAGTGAAGAAGGTGCTTAAAAAAGAAAAAGCATTAAATACAGAAGAAAAAGCTATTTTAACACAGGGAAATGCCTTGTTATTAATAGTCCCTTTTCCCTTTAGTAGTAGTTATTTTGGGTATCCATTAACACATGATTACAAATATTTATAAGTTTATTCATATCTCACTTTTACAAGATGTACATTCATATCATGTGATTCAACATAATACACTCTGAAACTGGAACTCAACATGTCTGGTGAATTCATGTAGGAGCATGCTGGCATAACCGAAACCCAAAAAAAAGTTGTTTGCTTGTTTGCTTTTCTCTTCCACAATAACAAAGGGGTACAAACTTTTAAGACGAGTTGGTTTTGGAGATTTTTTTTTTTTTTTTTCATTTTAGCAATCCCTGAAATGTCTGTAAACTCAGACACACTATGTGTACATAACCAAAATAATGCAATGGTACTGCAAATCATACTGGCTGCTCATAGTTTTGCAAAAGCAACAGGTTTAAAAAATATAAAAATAAATGCAAAGCATTGTCAAATTTACACTCAACATAATTAAAATAACACACATTTAGAAATTTTCAAACAAAAAAATAAATAAAACATCCACATACATTAATACAAAGAAACAGAGATATTTGCCTGTCTTTGATGTAATTAATACATACCATAAGCCTAGATTCATGAAAGTATTGCCTTTCAATAAATATCTTCAGCTTCAAAATCTGATATTTTCTACATTCTTCAACCGATTTTAGTTAAATATCAATTTTCAATATAAGGTGTATGAACTGCATCAAGTTTCAATTATTTATTGGAAATCAGCAAGTTTCTAGGCTGATTTACTAAAATTAGGCACCAACTTTTAGCATCAAATCTGTCTAACAGACAAACAAAATTTGAGGGCTATCTGCTATCATACGCCTTTTGAAGAATGCCTCAAACACCGAAGCCTATGACCTTCCACTGACCTGGCTAGAAAGGCCAACTAACAAAAATAACCAATATACTATTAGCCACTGGGATACATTGACGGAACCCATGTTGCACCTTTTAAAGATGTGACTTAGAGATGCAATTTTACAAAAAGCATGAGTCGTAAAGCAGAAGGCTCTATACTTCTCTTAAGGAGGGGAGATCACGCTCTGTAGCACACTGCATTTCTCTTTTTTTTTAGTTTCCAAGCAATACCAGGCCTTCTCCGGTCCTACCACATCTTACTGCAACCAGTAGAGATTTTCAAGTGACCGAATGAGAAGCTCTTGCCACGTTAGCCACAGCTGTTTGGAAACTTGTTAGCCATGGGAATTCTGTCACATCAGGGAAAGAAAACAGCATAATGGGGTCAGTAGGCTGCTTACAGATGAGGAGTGGGGCACTTCGACCATCCTTTTTAACGAGGAACACAAAAAATTTCCAACCACATTGGTCGTGCGCACTTTATAGAGTTGAGTACAATTAGCAAATTACAAGGACACCACCTGGATCATTAGATATTAGATATTATAAAAATAAACACATTTCTAAGAAAGATGTGTAATCTATTTTTCCTATACTTTGAAAATTTTCCTCAAACTGAAGGGGGAAAAAGCCTGCCACCTCCAAAGCAATAATGCCTCCAAAAACTAAAATTAGCTGTTTAAAAAAAGAAACAATTTATTTTGCCTAGCACATTTAAAAGAGCAGAAAACATGCGTATTTTTTGTCACCAAAAAAAAAAAAAATTCATAGCCTGGGTTTGCCTGAGGGATCTGGATTTCCGTAGGACTACATGTCTATTGTATTTGAGTCAATAGTCCCAACATGTCAATGTTATGTCAATTCAAAACCATGTCTTAGTATTATTTTATAGGCAAACATAGGACTAAAAGATATAGCAGATAAAGCATGCAAAGAATTGACATCAGCACACTTGGTCTGTGTGAAAAATTTATAGTAGGGGAAGCTGGAAATCAGGGGTTTCTAGCAATTTGTACATGCTGTTGGGAACTAGGATTTTTGGTTCTAGTCTTAGCACTGCCGCAACTCGGCCCCACTGAGCCATAAAGCAAATTCCCGCTGACATACGGGGTCAGAGGATTGGGCAGTAACTTCGTGTTCCGTGGAAATAACTCACAGACACAGTCTGCCACTCTGAACCACGTTCAGTGTTCCCTTTAAGACTTTTGCTGAAGTCAGGTACGGAGTTTAAATTTCTTGGAGCAGGGCCTCCGCTACTTACAGTTGTGAAAGGTATCTAGCACCACAGAGTTCATGTCAGACTATGATCTGCGGGATGCTGCTACATTACAAAAACTGAAGTAATAAAACTCAGTGCTGACAATGGGTGGTGGAGCCTGGCCCTTGATTTATATGCCTTAATTTCTACAAAAATGGGGATAATAATTCTTACCTACTTCATAATGGGTGAGGATTAAATAATAAACATTTATACAGTGCTTTGCAAATAAACATTATATAAGTGCTAAGTATTATGATATTAACCAAAATGTCACTACATCTATATGACCCTACTAAGCAAAAAAACTTCCAGTATAATTTTTTTCACACGTTTCCAAGTCAATAAAAATGAACCATGGAGTCAGCTTGCTATTTTGATACAAACAGATGAAGTACTTAAGCTTATTTGACAGTTCCAGAAAAATCAGAGACTATTTTTTCCATTATAAAGGGGCCCATGTAATGCAAAAAGCCTATTTTTATAGGCTTGTTTATAAACAGCATTATTCATTTGGCATTCATTCAAGTTATTTTTCAAATACCAGACCAAACTTTTGAGGAAGATTCTTCAGCAATCCACATACACTAAATGAAGGCTTCATCCGAGGGAATTCTGCCCAGCGGCCGCCGTTCTGATGATCTTGGGAAATCTCACACTTCTCAAATGAAAGATTACACAAAGATCAGGCTGGATGATGGTGGACAATAAATGAGGCTTGGCATGCCTGAGAATCTAAAACAATTACCATACTTTTAAACTTTAATAAGCACCTCAGGACCTTGACTATCTTATCTTCAACCTCCAACCTCCTCAAGAAAAATAATTAAAGAAATGCAAAAAAAAAAAAAAAAGACCACACATTAACAGAGATGGAGTAGGCGCTTTGGTCCGGATTCTCAGCTTGTATGGATCACTGGAGCTCCACACGGCGAATGGAGCCACAGTGACTTACACTTACTGAAAAGTACAGTCCAGTACACGGTAGCCCAGGTAGGACTCCTCATTTCTTCCCAATGATGTAAGGATGACAAGAAGAGGAGGCCACCTGCACGCATCATCCAAAACAAGGCAAAGCTTTTATACCACCACTGATGCAATTGGCCCATTCGAGAAATAAGCAGAACCGGTTTCGGCTACAGCCCTTACGCAGTGCACCTTTTCATTTCCTTTCGTGCTAAATGAAATGCAAGAGCAGCATGAAGCGCCTTGGTAGATTCACAGCAACACCCTGCCCCTCTCCCCAGGCTGATCTATGGTACCTCCTTCAAAACAGACTAAGCTGATAAATCTTGCCACCTCCTTCCCTTCTGCGGCAGAGGGCAAGGCTGTCCTTGAGACATCCATTGAAAGCAATCAGAAGAAACTGTAAGAATTTTCCATTCTGGAAAAGATGTATGCTACACTACCAGCCTTGTTTCATGTTAGCAGGGAACTGTATTCATGTTACCGCTATTTTTTGAATACAAGAAAGAAGCTGTGTGTAGCAAAATTTCTGAGAGAAATCTACAAGCATTTTTGCTGTGTTGGTACCTAGTAAAACAGCAAAGGTGGAAAAGTTATTCCTTCCAGTATGAGGTGGACGCATACTCTATGTGTATCCTGTGACGCTGTGAGATCGGTAGCACTTCACAGCCTGACTTAGAAGATGTCTGAGAAAATTCAGATCCCAAACCTACAGCTTCGACTGAGCTCATTCTATGGCATCGTTTGAGGGTGAAAATCACTCCTTTGTGAAAGTCCAGCACGGGACTGAAAAAAATCACATTGGCCTCTCTTAAACTCTCAGAAGAGGATTTGAAAGGGTAATAATTAGATCACAGGTACAGATAACAAGCAGTTCCCGCTCAATCGAAAGCTCTATGCCTTCGGTTTTCGGCACTGTGTATCAAATTCTCCTTCGATGGCTGTGGGTATCCAGTACAACAGGTTACTTGTTATAGCCTAAAGCATCTCTGTAGTAATGTTTATTATTTTTCAGATCTGCATGTTAGAAGTGCTGGAACCACTCCAGGTATTTCTTATTTTAGCCAGAAATTCATACATCATCATGAATAACGTTTTACTTTCTAGGTAATGTTTTGTTTCAATAAGAAGTTGTTAATTGCCTGAGACTTTTGTCCGTATTTCTCAGCAACAAGTAACACTACCTTAGTATTTTGGCCTTGCTTTAAAAAGGTACTGGGCTTTCACAGAGAGGTAGAAAAGGCAGGTAACATTTATCAGCTCTAGCAAATCCAAAATATAACTACTTCTCACATAATAAATAGAAGGGAAATGGCACAACTTTTGACATTCCAGAAATTTCGCTTGCTAGAAAATATCAAAACTTGAAGGAGAAACAAAAAAGAAGACAAGTGTCTAAAATTTATCTACAGCATGAATTTTTGTCCTACAGTAATATTTGGATTTGATAAATATCAGCAAAAGCCAAAACTAGTAATGGATTGCTAAACGAGACATAAAAAGCAGGCTTAATAACGGTACTATTGAGAGGATAACCTTCCACCAACACAGGCCTTGGTAACAAAGGCAACAAGTAACTATCTTGTTAGATGTAGACAAGACCAATATTTGCACCTTCCTCTCTCCTCCCCGCCAAAAATTTTAAAAAAAAAAAAAAAGGTCATAAACTAATTAGAAGTGAATAGCATAAAAAGTAAAAATGGGGTGTCAGTACACCCAGACACTTTGGTAATATAATTTAAAGGATTTCCCTACTCCCCATCCTTTCTGGATTTATATTAGTTATTTTGCTCAAGCATTAGCTTAAAACTTGGTGTCTAAATCGCAGGCAAAAATTTAAATGTCCAAATATTGAACTTGTCCACCTCTACAAAACACTTCTGTGGGTTGGCTTTTTGGGTTTTTTTTTTCCTTTACTTAAGATGATTGCAAAAGTGTCATACAGACTTTTCAGCTTACTTCCCAGAAATATGGCACATTAACTCCACTAGAAATCATGGCATCTACCTTTTTCCGTATGCGATGCATATAACTTTATCCATTCATAGAAGACTCAGACCATCATTTTGGCGAGAAGCTGCAATGCACCAGTCTGAGTATAAAGGACTTAAGTTATGGTTCTTGCAGAATTGGTTATTAACAGAATAAGTACGGCTATTTTTTTTAATCTATAATATTTACAGTATTGCACTTTACTGCACTTAATTGCATTTCACTAAAATTAATGCTGCATCAGTATTATGCCTTAAAACCATATGTCCATCTTTGTTGTATAGGTCATTCTTTCTACGTCCTGTAAAACAGCGAGATTTTGATTCAAAGATCCAGACGTTTGAGAAAAAAACCAAAAAAAAATTAGAAAAATTGACCTGTTTCTATGGCACAATGCATCTCATTGAGTTCAGGTGATTCTGGCAAAACAGGTGCATTTTTTATTGTTCCCATCTTTCAAGTTATCACTAATGATTAGTAAATTCTAGTCTCTCTCTTTTTCTCCTTTCAAAGGACATAGCCATTTGAGACGCACATTTTTTGTTATTGCTGCTTTTTTTTTTTTGAAAGAGAAGAAGAAAAAAAAAACTGCCTTGCCTCAGATCTGAAATTCCACATTTAAATTCAAACCAGTTCTGCAGCAGCAGCTCCTCAGTGATGGAAGAGATTCATGGCAGTGAAATAATACTGTTGGCAACAAAGAAATGTCATCTTTAATGGAGACCAGCCCCAAGGATTTATTATTTATTATTATTACTATTTGTTTTGTTTAGTTTCGTTCTAATATATTTCTGATCTTCAAAACGTGTTTAGTTAGACACATGCACAAGGTAGCAAAACTGACAGCAGCAGATGACGTTATGCTGGAGCGATCACTTTTGCCAGGCTCAAAAATCCAAAGTGTCCTCAATGTTCACAGATTAACATAATTTAGAGATCGTTTCCTTTCTTTTTTTTTTTTTCTTTCTTTCTCTGTGTGTGTGTGTGTGTGTTGGGGTTTGTTTGTTTGTTTTCTTAAACTCTCCCTCCTCTCTGCTCCCCCCTACTTCATCCTCCGCGGAGTCTCTGACCCGTGGGTGCGTGTTTGCCGCGCGCCCGTGTGCGTGCGTGGGTGGGTGCGCGTGTGCCCCCCCCCCCCGCGTGTGCCGGTGCCCGCGGCGGGCGCAGAGTCCGCCCCGCGCCGCGCAGCACCCGCGGGCCCCCCCCGCTCTTCGCCCGGCTCTCCCGAGTCTCTGGGGGCGAGAGGGCGAGGAGGAGCGGCGGGAGGAGGCCGCCGCCGAGCGCTCGGGGACCTCGGGAAAGGGGAAAGAAATAAAAAGGGGGAAAAAAAAAAAAAATAAAAACGACCGAGCAAAAATAATAAAAAAGAACCAAACCGAGAGAAGGCGGCAGGGCGGCCCGGAGCGCCCGCTGCTCGGCCGGGGAAGAGAGGAGGAGGAGGAGGAGGAGCGGGGGAAGCGCGGCGGTCCGTGCGGGTCACCCCCCCCCCGCCCCCGCCGGCCGCCGCGGGCACCCGGGGCGGGACGGGGTGGGGCGGGGGGGGGCTCGGCCGAAGCGTGTCAGAGCCCCAGGGCCTCGGCGTGCTTGCGGGCCTTGAGCCGCAGGTCGGCGATGCTGGAGTTCTTGCTGTTGCTCTTGGCGGCGGCGGCCACCACGGCGGCGGCGGAGGCGGACTCGGCCAGGGAGGCGATGGGCAGCCCGAAGGGCGGCGGCGGGAACATCAGGTAGGGGGCGTGGGCCGCCAGGTGCGGGTGCAGGTGCGGGTGCGCGTGGGCCACGCCCTCCAGCTGCAGCTGCGCCTGGACCTGGGCGGCGGCGGCAGAAGAAGAAGACGACACGGCGTCAGCCCCGCGGACCCCCCCCACGCACCCACCCACCCCCCTACCCACGCACAACGCACTCCCCCCCCCCCCCCCCCGACCCTTCCCGGCGGCTGAAAGAGAGACTTGTTTAGCGGAGCCCCCCGCACGCGAGGGGCGGGGCAAAGAGCGCGCGGCGCGGCAAATCTCCGCTCCGCACTTCGCCGGGGCCATGCCTCTCACCCTCCTCGCATATTCAAAAAAAAAAAAAAAAATACATCAAATAAATAAATAAATACGCGGCCCAACGCACGGGCGCCAACAAGTGCTAAATAGCTAATTTTTTTATAATTTTTTTTTTGCAGGGATGTTTATTTATACCTTGCTAAAAACTCTTTGGCCACCGGTCCCTTATATACGGGGTTGGTGTTTGCTTTGGAGCTTTCTCGACCTACACAAACACGTTGGGTTGACTGAGAGATTTCAGCTCCGGGTAGGTTCGGGGAGGAGTGGGGGAGAGTTTATTTATGTATTTAATTATTTTGGTCCAAATATGTCTTTTAAAAATCAATACAATTAATCTGTCAGCTCCACGTGTCTCAGAGACGGAGAAGGTGGTGGAGGGTCCCTTTGGGCTGGGAAAAATCGATTCCCCGATTAATTGACCCAAAAAAAAGAGGGGGGGGGGAGGGTGGAAGTTACAAAGCGGCGGCGAGGGGGTGGCTGGAAGAGGGACGGAATTTCATCCCCCTCGTCCCGGTTCGCCCCAGCAGCCTTCCCCGGGGGGGGACTGTACCTCGCTGGGGCAAGGACCCGGGCCCCGCAGCGGCACCGGTGCCTGCGCTCCGCTCCTGCCCGGCTGCCGGCCGGCCGGCACGGCGGCAGCCCTTCGGGGAGAAGCCTCCCCACCTCCTGGGCGGCCGCCTCCCTCGGAAAAGGCCCAGGCCTCGACAGGAGGGGGAAGAACGACAGCGCAAGGGTCTGCATAGGTTGGGTTTGGGTTGGGTTTTTTTTTTTTCCCCTCGTGGTTTCGCCCACCGGCTGGGAGACCCTCCTCCCGCAGCGCTCTCCGGCGCCGGGCGGAGACCGAAGGCCCCCGGGGTGGCTCGGCACCGGGCCGCTCTGTCCCCGGGGGGGGCTGCGGGCCGGTTTGCCCGGGCTCCCCCCCGGGAAAGCGATGAGCCCCCGGGAGGCCAGCCCTCCTTTGCCACGTCTACGGGCGGCCCCGGGGCCCTGTGCCGGCCCATTGCACGGCGGCGGGGATGGGGGGGGGTGTCTTATCCTCCCCGGGCCCGAGGGGCGCTGAGCTCCCGGCAGCCGGGCGGGGGCTCCTTCACCAAGTTTTACAGCCTGTTTTTAATACGTGCCAACTTCTATATAAATGGCACTTGTAAACGTGTCCGGCTTCCTCCCGTGCAAACGAAAGGGGGTCGGAGCTTGCCGGGGGAAAGGAAAATAAAACCGGAGCTAACTACCTGTTGGAAAGGCATCCTCAGGGCTCCCATATTCACATAGGGGGCCACTCTGCAGGCGTCTAAATGGCTGGCGGTTCCCAGGATCACACCTGCGGGGAGAGACAGGGCCGGGTGAGCGGCGAAGGCGTCCCGGGGCTCGGCGGCCGGCAGCCCCCGGCCCGCCCGCCCCCCTTCCTCACCTTTGTGCATCTGGTTCTCCTGCTTTCGGCACTTTGCTCTCCTGTTCTGGAACCAGACCTGTGAAAAGAAAACGCAAACAAAAAAAAAAAACCCAAAAAAACAACGACAACAAAAAATGGAGGCAGACTGGGCGGCTGCTAAGAGAGGATTATCT